>NC_137498.1:22955000-23039134 GCF_041902795.1 Electrophorus electricus | reverse complement strand
GGGATGTGCGAGCATGCATGTGTGGACAATCTAACACCTAAAAACTAACAGCAAGATGAACACTAAGGACAGTCTTAGGCAGTCTATCTTTCAGGTATGTGCACACGTACACCCCCCCCCCCCCCCATGCATGCACATAGCTTACCTGCACAATCTTCTTGTCCGACATTCCGGCAACAAACAGGTTTTGTTTGTCCTCGTCTGGGTTAAACTTTACACAGTAGGGGACTTTCCTGTTAGTGAACCTGGAGATGCACTGACCTGAAGGCAGAAGGAATTCTGTCAGAGTGGCCAGCGCACACCAACATCCTCCACCCTCAACCTCTTTCAGCTCACAGGAGGTGCACTCCTCTCCCCAGAGGAGTACGGGGTGGGAAGGACGCAGCCCGCCTGAGTGAGTCAATCCTAAGCTCAGACATGTATGGCACTGATCAAAGCACAGCGGTGCGAGTTACCGCACATCCGGCTTCAGAATCTGAGCCAAGAACCACCCTGTACGAGTGGCTCCCCCTAGTGGAGGAGCGGAGAGAAGGGACGAGTACATGCTGGTGAAGGAGACTCCCGTCCATACAGAGACATGACTGGCAGAGTGCTCTTCTTTAAAGACCCCAGCTACAGAAAAGTTGCATGCTATCTCAATGCGAGAGAAACACTTCGAAGCTAAGGAGGCACAGAAAACAGGTTGGTCTCAAAGGTGTGTGCGTGGTGCTCACCTGTCTCAGAGTCCCACAGCTTGAGGTAGCGATCGTAACCGGCGCTGAGGAATTGAGTTCCAGTGTTGTTGAAGCAGATGTCGCGCACTGCCTTACTGTGACCTACAGCAAGGAGAAGGGCCATGGAGAAAGCAAGCCATTAGCATTTGCCTTCATCTGTTCTGACACTGTTGTGTCCCGGACAAGCACATATAATAAAGTAAACTGAGATCACCAGCATAAAAATGAGATGAGAACAAGAAATATAATGTGACAGTACATGTGAGAGAGACCGTGAAAGAATCCTGCTCTATTCTTTTCTCTTTGTACATGGAACATGTGTGACAGTTATGAGACAAAACTTGCTGTGGACCACCCAGCACTGGTTTGGAGGGGTTTCTGCAAGAGCTGGCTAATGTAACCGGGGCGGTGTCCCACAGATGCTGGCTTGGATAGCAGGGACCCCTTAACGACGCCTCCAGTGAGCCGGTGCTCATGCTGCGGGGTTCCACCACCCGCCAACCGCCTCCCTCTCTCCTCAGCGGAAACAACGGGCCAAGCACGGCCAAGAGCCAAGATCCGCATTCGCTGCAGCCACACATGGCAGCACAATCTAGCAGCACTTCAAGAAGAAAGCTAGCACTGAAGGAACAGGCCGACAAGCCGTGCTAATGAGGGCTGGCAGTCACCAATTAGCACGAGGGCATCTGCATAATTCTAATTAGCGACAGAACATAGTCAGCTGTTGCTATTGACGCTGATGTTCATGACATCCGTTTTGATCCTGCAGACAAGTGTGCAGAGTTAAGGCATCTGTGCACCGATGCACGTTCACACTTCACTCTCCGTCCACCCTTTTTAACAGCCCTCTTCACATCTGCCTGTCAGCGACTGTCTCTGTGGTTTTCTCCACCATGAGCTCACTGTTGAATAATACATGATGGATGCATCTCGACAAGCACAACCGGACCAGTGGAAAAGCCCGTTTGGACTTCTCTCCACTTCGTCTATAGGCTGGGAAAACATCAGAAGATTCTGTACACGTTACCTGCACGCTCCCTCATGAAACCATAACACAAGCAAAAACATTCTGGTGGTATCTGACAAAGCTCAATAAAGAGAACAGAGGAGGGAGAGACAGAGGAAAGCAAGGAAAGAGGGAGAGACATTGATCAGAGGGCACCGTGTTCTGAGAGCCTTTCATGTTCTCAAGCTCAGTCTCATCAATTCTCTGCCTTGAGGTGCAAACAAAATAATATCACTATATTCATCTGGAGCACCAGATCTTTCTGCAGGTACACTGCAAACCTGAGTTCTTTTCCTTTAAAATTTGTGCCCTAAATGTCTCCAAGATGGAGTCAAGAGCTTTCTGGATTACGAAACAGCTACACGGGAAACACCATGGCTCATGCACGGCGTAAGGAGTGTGTGCAAAACTCCTTCTTACCAATAAATGTCCGTAAGCACCTCCTGTCACTGTAGACTTCCCAGAGCTGCAAAAGGAAAAAAGCGCTTTAAATCCCATGCAACACAGATATGACAAATGGCAGATACTGGAAGCAGTGCTAAAATGTCTTCCCAGGAAACAGTGCGTAAATGTTTGCGTGGGTTGGCTGGTGGACACATCCATGATCTCTTCATAAATTCTGCTTTCAGCAATTTGAAATGATTGTTAGCATGGCTGAAGAAAGCAAAGGCAATCTGCAAGCTAGGGCTAATAAATCAAATTATAATCACACTGCAGAGTAGGCTAAGAAGAAAATGCTCCAAATTATGAAAATGACCCAACATTTGAACTCCGATTTGCTGTCCTCTGTGCAGAGCCGCCCATACGGAGTGGACTGTCCAGAGATTTGTTTCGCAAAACCCATAGCTGCTACTTTAGTTAAAGCATTGATTTGGCAGTGATAGCCCAATGGTTAAGATACTTCACTTGTAATCAGAAGGTTGCCAGGTCAAGCCCCACTGGTGCCAAATTGCTCAAATTGTACTCTGTCAAAGATGTAAGTCTCTTCAGATAATATCGTCAAGTAAATGCCATAAATGTAAATCTAAAGCAGGCAGTCCTGACCTCTACTGACTATGACATATCTATATGTTTGTCTAAGGGTATCTGAAAATAACTGACATCCAGTCAGGAAGCCTTCTAAAAAGAGCCAAAGAGTCTGTTTTGCCATTATTCAGCTCTCCTTATACAGACTTCCAAAAGTTTCTTGAATGGTTAGGGATCAGATATTGCATGTAGCAACAATTTATTTTGTAAAAGTAAAATCACTCATCTTAGGTACAGAACCCAGCTATCTGTAACTTATTTTATTTGTATTAGAGGGCAACCGCTATAAGATTTTCAATGGCTGATGGCAATATTTAGAGAGTAGGGAGGCAGATGGGCAATATATAATACTGGTATAACTTTTTGCACCTTGCAACCAAAAACTGCAGAATTGAAACGAACATTTAACACTGTTATTGTCTGCATTATCTCTGTTGCAGATCTGCACTCTGTAGTGCACTTATTTAAAAAAAAATATAGCAACTAAATTAGAAAACAAAATGCAACAATTTCCAAAGGCAATTATAAAACTAACTTTGCCACAGGGGTGAAGGGTGGAGAGGGGGCGATCAGCTAAAGCCGACTGTCACAAAATGGCATTTAATCAGCTGATTAATTGGTCGACCACTAATTTGTAACATTATTATTGCTATTGCAAAGTGGCCTTAACAGTGAGAAAAGTACTACATAAATTAAATAAACGATCCTATTCCTCACCGAATACCCACGTTTGGGAGCCTGTTAGGCATAGGTATTCGGCATTATGCAACACATCCCTGCCGATGCTTATAATAGTGAATGTTTATGAAAAACAATTACAGACAAAGAGTAATTGCTTAGAAAAACAATTTGTGAACCCCCCAGCCACCCACCATCCTCAGAAACAGCCATCAGAATGAACACCACTTTGTTTTCCCCAGAGGCATGCTCAATAAGTCTGAGTGTGAGGAATAAAACCTACCTTGATCTTACAGTCCATAGAGCAGGAGAGAAGCAGGTGGCCAGACCCAGGAAACAACCGAATGGCGCTGACACCCTACGAGTGGAAGGTGGAGTGGAGAGGAGATGAGCCAACTGTGTGTGTGCACTTCATGTGCAATTAAACACCACCTGCTTTCAAGAGCCATTTACAAGGGCCACAAGGTTAGCTTCTACTCTTTCGCACACTGGCGTCATGGCCCACAAATGTAATGTTCAGTGCTGCCTTAATTGAGAGCTGCGTTCCGATTATTCTGTGGCTGCGTGGATAAACTAAAGAGAGTGTTTTCAAGGAACGATTGACAGCACCCAGTGTTGACCACATTTCCCACCGTTAACAAAATGAGCCTGGACTGATGCCTTTTACACCATAACGAACAGTGGAGAAGTGGCAACAGAAGCATCAGGCCTTGATATGGGTACTGAAGTGCTCTACTAACTTCAGTAGCACCCTGACCGGGTTTCTGTACATATTTCATGTAAAATGGTGGCATTTCAACAGCAAGCTCACTTTGCTAGCTTAAGCGCAAACATTTTTGATTTCACACAGACATAACTGACATCACACAATGTATCCACATTCAAAGTTTAGATGCCAATATGATGCGACTCCAACAGATATCAACAGCCCCAAGGTTCTGGACTTGGGATTGGGCACTGGGAACAGAAAAGAATGTGAGGGAGCTGATCTCAAATCAACATTCTGACACTTGCTAAAATACAGGAAGTGCTCTGAGGCTGACACACAGATGGAGAGATGAAGAGAAAAAGAAAGAAAGGGATAGAAGAAAGGAGGAGCAAGAAAAGGAGAGAGAGGGAAATGTTGACCTCCAGCGCTCCAGAAAATACCGTGAATGAATATCAGACCAGGCTAAGGAGTTCACAAGTCTAAACAGCAAACACCAATCACCTTGAAAGCAGACATTATGTGAGACAGGGTAAATCTAATCCTAATCAAGACTTGAGCCAATTCATTAACTGCAAAATTAAAACCAAAATTATGTTTATGCTTCAGAACACTGCAAGTTACAAACGGCAGTATTTTTCCCATATGAACGTCCCAACCACTGCATACGTCCAGGGCCCTCCAATTGTAGCTGATAGCCCTGGTGAATGTAGTCTGTGTTCTAACAAATCACAGCTACTCAAACTTCCTGACCAATCACAGACATGCATTCTAACTTTGTAATGCAATACACTACTCACAGTTCATTTAAATTAATACTTGTGACCACAGTACCACTCTAAGACAAATCTACAAATCAATTACATTATAGTATATTGACTGAATATACAATTTCTTTCCCCTTTTCTAAACATAGTTTATAAATCACCCTTGGCTAGAAAAGTCCAATATAAATGTAACATAAGGATTTCATAGAGATGAAACTCAAAACAGGATGTGTTCCAGCTCAAGTATTAGTGCAATCTCTATTCAAAATAGCTGAAATTAATATTTTGTTCATATTGTGCCACTTCGTAAAAACACTTCCATTCAAAAACGGCACCATGTAGGCAAGTCATTTCTCTGGATATGTCCCACCAAGCACAAAAGCAACCTCCTCTGTAATGCATTTCCCTTTCGCTCTCTCACTCCCAAATACATGCACAAAACTAATTGTCATTCCATCATCATTATGCACACCATTAGATAATTAAATCAGAGCTGGTCTACTCTCGCTACATTCCACTCACAAAAGCAGATGCGCACGCATGTGAACATGTGTGCACATGTGAATGCACAAGAACACACACACGCCTCCTCACCTTGGTGTGCCCGGTCCAGACGTGCAGCTGCTTCTTGGGCAGGTAACATTTGTCGGGTATTTCCGCCGAACGCAGGTTAATGCCCACGTCCTGCGGGACGTGCAGGTACGAGCGGCCCTGGTAGTCATACGCGTCTTTAACTGTGGAGCGAAGACAAATCAAAGGGTGAGGAAAGAGGCTTTTAGCCATTTCAACAAAAAGAAAATCAGAGAAACTGAGAGGGATTATGATAGTCCTGCTATCTTTAAGAAAGTAACGGGAGCTGAACAAATTCATGCTGCGGACAAAAGTAAATCCGACTCTGTGAAGCGTAATGGGTTGGAACAGCTGCCACGTGTCTTACCGTGTAGAATGGTTTTCTCCTCAGCAGGGGCCTCTTCCTCATTCTTGCCTCTTTTCTGCCTCTTTGCCGTGATTTCGTCCAGCTCCTTCTGCTCCTCCTATCAAACAGAATATGACAGAGTGGGATCCTCAAAGTGCAGTTGAAGTAAATGATATATAAACGCGCTGCCTAGGCTAAACCTAGCCTTTATGTTGTGAAGTAACGGCTAACAAATTTGGATTAGACTGTCTTCCAAAAGGTGCAAAGCAGGCAAAGATAAATCCAAAAACAAAACAAAAGAACAAACAAACAAGTGATTCTCAAGAGTATAAGGAATCCATGTGGGCAAATTCTGACCTCTGAAGGTTTGGCCACGTCCTTCTCATCCTGATACTTGGCCCAGGGCCCCAAAAAGCTGTCGATCTCTGACGCGTCTCCCCCTTTCACCCGCTTCCTCTTCTCCTTCTTTAGGCCCGACTCAAACACGGTCAACCCTGTGGAGAACAGATGTGCACAGCTGCAAAGAACTGCCCAAGCAGCAGCAGGGAAGGTGGGATGGGGTGGTCGTAGCTTCAGACAGACCCACAGCCCATTGCAACCAATGAGCAGAGAAAAACCAGGTCATGTCCAGTACCTTTCTTTTTCTCTGCTTCCTCCACTGCTCCTATGTAGCTGCTGGATGAGACTTGACTGCTGTCCACAGATGGGTCTAACGCATACCCTATTAAAATATAGTGAACATCTCGTGCTCAGAAATAAAGATTTAAACTAAGTATGAATATTTCATAATACTCAATATAACTAGTGTGGTGAGAATACTGACAACACTGGCTATTGCACCATGATCAAATCATTCTGAGACACAGATTCTCTTTAGTATATGTAAAATAGGCATGTCCCTTACCGAAAGTGGAAAACGTCCTTCTTTGTTGTTCAAACATGAAGTCGTTTAAATGGGCGGGTTCAGCATATCCAGAAAGCATGTTCCTTGGCGCAGCCATTTGCTGCGTTTTGAATGGATTAACTGGTCCAAACTACAACACACAGAAGACGGGGCTTTACGTTAAACAAAACACTGAAATGGTTCCTTTACCACATATAAACTCTCTTGACCGTGGCCTTACCTCGGGTGCAAACATGGTTTCGTAAGTAGGGTTGTAGAGGACCTCTTTGAGCGAGGGATCAATGTGTGTGCCCGTCTCAACATCTTCCTACAATACAGCAACACGAAGACATAGTAAAATGAACAATCTAGATGGCCAACGAACGCTAAATACTTAAGAAGTCAGGAAATAACGAAGCTAGGCAACATTAATGGATGATATTAAGATAGCCACCAAGCTAGCTACTTTACAAGCTATTTACACATTGTGTTACTTCATGATATTCTTAGTTACGCTAGCGTTGTCTTTTAGGCGGCACACCACAATTCATGTCACTGTATACGAGTCCTATATAAAGGTTTTAAACCTAACCACACGGAGAAACGCGTCAAATAAAATTATTTAGCTAGGTAGCGTTAACTAGCTGACCGATTTATTTTGTTAGGTTAGCTAACCAGCTAATCGAGCTAACGTTAGCGAGTAAGCTAATTAGCGTTAGCTACCCAGACATGTACCATACCTTGACGGCGACCTCAGGTGCTGAATTAAGAACAGATAAACTCGTCTTTCTTCCAGATGTTAAAGGCTGAAGATGTGAGAATGCGTCTGGATCTACTTTCTCGGAACTTGTATTGGGCTCAGATTCATTTTCTGATTCCGAATCACTCCCGTATGCAACAAGACAAGCTACCACTGTCGCCATCTTGGATGTTGTTGGTGTTCGTCAGAGGGTCCTAGCAGCCAGGAGGACCCTCTGACGAACACCAACAACATCCAAGATGGCGACAGTGGTAGGTTGTCTTGTTGCATACGGGAGTGATTCGGAATCAGAAAATGAATCTGAGCCCAATACAAGTTCCGAGAAAGTAGATCCAGACGCATTCTCACATCTTCAGCCTTTAACATCTGGAAGAAAGACGAGTTTATCTGTTCTTAATTCAGCACCTGAGGTCGCCGTCAAGGTATGGTACATGTCTGGGTAGCTAACGCTAATTAGCTTACTCGCTAACGTTAGCTCGATTAGCTGGTTAGCTAACCTAACAAAATAAATCGGTCAGCTAGTTAACGCTACCTAGCTAAATAATTTTATTTGACGCGTTTCTCCGTGTGGTTAGGTTTAAAACCTTTATATAGGACTCGTATACAGTGACATGAATTGTGGTGTGCCGCCTAAAAGACAACGCTAGCGTAACTAAGAATATCATGAAGTAACACAATGTGTAAATAGCTTGTAAAGTAGCTAGCTTGGTGGCTATCTTAATATCATCCATTAATGTTGCCTAGCTTCGTTATTTCCTGACTTCTTAAGTATTTAGCGTTCGTTGGCCATCTAGATTGTTCATTTTACTATGTCTTCGTGTTGCTGTATTGTAGGAAGATGTTGAGACGGGCACACACATTGATCCCTCGCTCAAAGAGGTCCTCTACAACCCTACTTACGAAACCATGTTTGCACCCGAGGTAAGGCCACGGTCAAGAGAGTTTATATGTGGTAAAGGAACCATTTCAGTGTTTTGTTTAACGTAAAGCCCCGTCTTCTGTGTGTTGTAGTTTGGACCAGTTAATCCATTCAAAACGCAGCAAATGGCTGCGCCAAGGAACATGCTTTCTGGATATGCTGAACCCGCCCATTTAAACGACTTCATGTTTGAACAACAAAGAAGGACGTTTTCCACTTTCGGTAAGGGACATGCCTATTTTACATATACTAAAGAGAATCTGTGTCTCAGAATGATTTGATCATGGTGCAATAGCCAGTGTTGTCAGTATTCTCACCACACTAGTTATATTGAGTATTATGAAATATTCATACTTAGTTTAAATCTTTATTTCTGAGCACGAGATGTTCACTATATTTTAATAGGGTATGCGTTAGACCCATCTGTGGACAGCAGTCAAGTCTCATCCAGCAGCTACATAGGAGCAGTGGAGGAAGCAGAGAAAAAGAAAGGTACTGGACATGACCTGGTTTTTCTCTGCTCATTGGTTGCAATGGGCTGTGGGTCTGTCTGAAGCTACGACCACCCCATCCCACCTTCCCTGCTGCTGCTTGGGCAGTTCTTTGCAGCTGTGCACATCTGTTCTCCACAGGGTTGACCGTGTTTGAGTCGGGCCTAAAGAAGGAGAAGAGGAAGCGGGTGAAAGGGGGAGACGCGTCAGAGATCGACAGCTTTTTGGGGCCCTGGGCCAAGTATCAGGATGAGAAGGACGTGGCCAAACCTTCAGAGGTCAGAATTTGCCCACATGGATTCCTTATACTCTTGAGAATCACTTGTTTGTTTGTTCTTTTGTTTTGTTTTTGGATTTATCTTTGCCTGCTTTGCACCTTTTGGAAGACAGTCTAATCCAAATTTGTTAGCCGTTACTTCACAACATAAAGGCTAGGTTTAGCCTAGGCAGCGCGTTTATATATCATTTACTTCAACTGCACTTTGAGGATCCCACTCTGTCATATTCTGTTTGATAGGAGGAGCAGAAGGAGCTGGACGAAATCACGGCAAAGAGGCAGAAAAGAGGCAAGAATGAGGAAGAGGCCCCTGCTGAGGAGAAAACCATTCTACACGGTAAGACACGTGGCAGCTGTTCCAACCCATTACGCTTCACAGAGTCGGATTTACTTTTGTCCGCAGCATGAATTTGTTCAGCTCCCGTTACTTTCTTAAAGATAGCAGGACTATCATAATCCCTCTCAGTTTCTCTGATTTTCTTTTTGTTGAAATGGCTAAAAGCCTCTTTCCTCACCCTTTGATTTGTCTTCGCTCCACAGTTAAAGACGCGTATGACTACCAGGGCCGCTCGTACCTGCACGTCCCGCAGGACGTGGGCATTAACCTGCGTTCGGCGGAAATACCCGACAAATGTTACCTGCCCAAGAAGCAGCTGCACGTCTGGACCGGGCACACCAAGGTGAGGAGGCGTGTGTGTGTTCTTGTGCATTCACATGTGCACACATGTTCACATGCGTGCGCATCTGCTTTTGTGAGTGGAATGTAGCGAGAGTAGACCAGCTCTGATTTAATTATCTAATGGTGTGCATAATGATGATGGAATGACAATTAGTTTTGTGCATGTATTTGGGAGTGAGAGAGCGAAAGGGAAATGCATTACAGAGGAGGTTGCTTTTGTGCTTGGTGGGACATATCCAGAGAAATGACTTGCCTACATGGTGCCGTTTTTGAATGGAAGTGTTTTTACGAAGTGGCACAATATGAACAAAATATTAATTTCAGCTATTTTGAATAGAGATTGCACTAATACTTGAGCTGGAACACATCCTGTTTTGAGTTTCATCTCTATGAAATCCTTATGTTACATTTATATTGGACTTTTCTAGCCAAGGGTGATTTATAAACTATGTTTAGAAAAGGGGAAAGAAATTGTATATTCAGTCAATATACTATAATGTAATTGATTTGTAGATTTGTCTTAGAGTGGTACTGTGGTCACAAGTATTAATTTAAATGAACTGTGAGTAGTGTATTGCATTACAAAGTTAGAATGCATGTCTGTGATTGGTCAGGAAGTTTGAGTAGCTGTGATTTGTTAGAACACAGACTACATTCACCAGGGCTATCAGCTACAATTGGAGGGCCCTGGACGTATGCAGTGGTTGGGACGTTCATATGGGAAAAATACTGCCGTTTGTAACTTGCAGTGTTCTGAAGCATAAACATAATTTTGGTTTTAATTTTGCAGTTAATGAATTGGCTCAAGTCTTGATTAGGATTAGATTTACCCTGTCTCACATAATGTCTGCTTTCAAGGTGATTGGTGTTTGCTGTTTAGACTTGTGAACTCCTTAGCCTGGTCTGATATTCATTCACGGTATTTTCTGGAGCGCTGGAGGTCAACATTTCCCTCTCTCTCCTTTTCTTGCTCCTCCTTTCTTCTATCCCTTTCTTTCTTTTTCTCTTCATCTCTCCATCTGTGTGTCAGCCTCAGAGCACTTCCTGTATTTTAGCAAGTGTCAGAATGTTGATTTGAGATCAGCTCCCTCACATTCTTTTCTGTTCCCAGTGCCCAATCCCAAGTCCAGAACCTTGGGGCTGTTGATATCTGTTGGAGTCGCATCATATTGGCATCTAAACTTTGAATGTGGATACATTGTGTGATGTCAGTTATGTCTGTGTGAAATCAAAAATGTTTGCGCTTAAGCTAGCAAAGTGAGCTTGCTGTTGAAATGCCACCATTTTACATGAAATATGTACAGAAACCCGGTCAGGGTGCTACTGAAGTTAGTAGAGCACTTCAGTACCCATATCAAGGCCTGATGCTTCTGTTGCCACTTCTCCACTGTTCGTTATGGTGTAAAAGGCATCAGTCCAGGCTCATTTTGTTAACGGTGGGAAATGTGGTCAACACTGGGTGCTGTCAATCGTTCCTTGAAAACACTCTCTTTAGTTTATCCACGCAGCCACAGAATAATCGGAACGCAGCTCTCAATTAAGGCAGCACTGAACATTACATTTGTGGGCCATGACGCCAGTGTGCGAAAGAGTAGAAGCTAACCTTGTGGCCCTTGTAAATGGCTCTTGAAAGCAGGTGGTGTTTAATTGCACATGAAGTGCACACACACAGTTGGCTCATCTCCTCTCCACTCCACCTTCCACTCGTAGGGTGTCAGCGCCATTCGGTTGTTTCCTGGGTCTGGCCACCTGCTTCTCTCCTGCTCTATGGACTGTAAGATCAAGGTAGGTTTTATTCCTCACACTCAGACTTATTGAGCATGCCTCTGGGGAAAACAAAGTGGTGTTCATTCTGATGGCTGTTTCTGAGGATGGTGGGTGGCTGGGGGGTTCACAAATTGTTTTTCTAAGCAATTACTCTTTGTCTGTAATTGTTTTTCATAAACATTCACTATTATAAGCATCGGCAGGGATGTGTTGCATAATGCCGAATACCTATGCCTAACAGGCTCCCAAACGTGGGTATTCGGTGAGGAATAGGATCGTTTATTTAATTTATGTAGTACTTTTCTCACTGTTAAGGCCACTTTGCAATAGCAATAATAATGTTACAAATTAGTGGTCGACCAATTAATCAGCTGATTAAATGCCATTTTGTGACAGTCGGCTTTAGCTGATCGCCCCCTCTCCACCCTTCACCCCTGTGGCAAAGTTAGTTTTATAATTGCCTTTGGAAATTGTTGCATTTTGTTTTCTAATTTAGTTGCTATATTTTTTTTTAAATAAGTGCACTACAGAGTGCAGATCTGCAACAGAGATAATGCAGACAATAACAGTGTTAAATGTTCGTTTCAATTCTGCAGTTTTTGGTTGCAAGGTGCAAAAAGTTATACCAGTATTATATATTGCCCATCTGCCTCCCTACTCTCTAAATATTGCCATCAGCCATTGAAAATCTTATAGCGGTTGCCCTCTAATACAAATAAAATAAGTTACAGATAGCTGGGTTCTGTACCTAAGATGAGTGATTTTACTTTTACAAAATAAATTGTTGCTACATGCAATATCTGATCCCTAACCATTCAAGAAACTTTTGGAAGTCTGTATAAGGAGAGCTGAATAATGGCAAAACAGACTCTTTGGCTCTTTTTAGAAGGCTTCCTGACTGGATGTCAGTTATTTTCAGATACCCTTAGACAAACATATAGATATGTCATAGTCAGTAGAGGTCAGGACTGCCTGCTTTAGATTTACATTTATGGCATTTACTTGACGATATTATCTGAAGAGACTTACATCTTTGACAGAGTACAATTTGAGCAATTTGGCACCAGTGGGGCTTGACCTGGCAACCTTCTGATTACAAGTGAAGTATCTTAACCATTGGGCTATCACTGCCAAATCAATGCTTTAACTAAAGTAGCAGCTATGGGTTTTGCGAAACAAATCTCTGGACAGTCCACTCCGTATGGGCGGCTCTGCACAGAGGACAGCAAATCGGAGTTCAAATGTTGGGTCATTTTCATAATTTGGAGCATTTTCTTCTTAGCCTACTCTGCAGTGTGATTATAATTTGATTTATTAGCCCTAGCTTGCAGATTGCCTTTGCTTTCTTCAGCCATGCTAACAATCATTTCAAATTGCTGAAAGCAGAATTTATGAAGAGATCATGGATGTGTCCACCAGCCAACCCACGCAAACATTTACGCACTGTTTCCTGGGAAGACATTTTAGCACTGCTTCCAGTATCTGCCATTTGTCATATCTGTGTTGCATGGGATTTAAAGCGCTTTTTTCCTTTTGCAGCTCTGGGAAGTCTACAGTGACAGGAGGTGCTTACGGACATTTATTGGTAAGAAGGAGTTTTGCACACACTCCTTACGCCGTGCATGAGCCATGGTGTTTCCCGTGTAGCTGTTTCGTAATCCAGAAAGCTCTTGACTCCATCTTGGAGACATTTAGGGCACAAATTTTAAAGGAAAAGAACTCAGGTTTGCAGTGTACCTGCAGAAAGATCTGGTGCTCCAGATGAATATAGTGATATTATTTTGTTTGCACCTCAAGGCAGAGAATTGATGAGACTGAGCTTGAGAACATGAAAGGCTCTCAGAACACGGTGCCCTCTGATCAATGTCTCTCCCTCTTTCCTTGCTTTCCTCTGTCTCTCCCTCCTCTGTTCTCTTTATTGAGCTTTGTCAGATACCACCAGAATGTTTTTGCTTGTGTTATGGTTTCATGAGGGAGCGTGCAGGTAACGTGTACAGAATCTTCTGATGTTTTCCCAGCCTATAGACGAAGTGGAGAGAAGTCCAAACGGGCTTTTCCACTGGTCCGGTTGTGCTTGTCGAGATGCATCCATCATGTATTATTCAACAGTGAGCTCATGGTGGAGAAAACCACAGAGACAGTCGCTGACAGGCAGATGTGAAGAGGGCTGTTAAAAAGGGTGGACGGAGAGTGAAGTGTGAACGTGCATCGGTGCACAGATGCCTTAACTCTGCACACTTGTCTGCAGGATCAAAACGGATGTCATGAACATCAGCGTCAATAGCAACAGCTGACTATGTTCTGTCGCTAATTAGAATTATGCAGATGCCCTCGTGCTAATTGGTGACTGCCAGCCCTCATTAGCACGGCTTGTCGGCCTGTTCCTTCAGTGCTAGCTTTCTTCTTGAAGTGCTGCTAGATTGTGCTGCCATGTGTGGCTGCAGCGAATGCGGATCTTGGCTCTTGGCCGTGCTTGGCCCGTTGTTTCCGCTGAGGAGAGAGGGAGGCGGTTGGCGGGTGGTGGAACCCCGCAGCATGAGCACCGGCTCACTGGAGGCGTCGTTAAGGGGTCCCTGCTATCCAAGCCAGCATCTGTGGGACACCGCCCCGGTTACATTAGCCAGCTCTTGCAGAAACCCCTCCAAACCAGTGCTGGGTGGTCCACAGCAAGTTTTGTCTCATAACTGTCACACATGTTCCATGTACAAAGAGAAAAGAATAGAGCAGGATTCTTTCACGGTCTCTCTCACATGTACTGTCACATTATATTTCTTGTTCTCATCTCATTTTATGCTGGTGATCTCAGTTTACTTTATTATATGTGCTTGTCCGGGACACAACAGTGTCAGAACAGATGAAGGCAAATGCTAATGGCTTGCTTTCTCCATGGCCCTTCTCCTTGCTGTAGGTCACAGTAAGGCAGTGCGCGACATCTGCTTCAACAACACTGGAACTCAATTCCTCAGCGCCGGTTACGATCGCTACCTCAAGCTGTGGGACTCTGAGACAGGTGAGCACCACGCACACACCTTTGAGACCAACCTGTTTTCTGTGCCTCCTTAGCTTCGAAGTGTTTCTCTCGCATTGAGATAGCATGCAACTTTTCTGTAGCTGGGGTCTTTAAAGAAGAGCACTCTGCCAGTCATGTCTCTGTATGGACGGGAGTCTCCTTCACCAGCATGTACTCGTCCCTTCTCTCCGCTCCTCCACTAGGGGGAGCCACTCGTACAGGGTGGTTCTTGGCTCAGATTCTGAAGCCGGATGTGCGGTAACTCGCACCGCTGTGCTTTGATCAGTGCCATACATGTCTGAGCTTAGGATTGACTCACTCAGGCGGGCTGCGTCCTTCCCACCCCGTACTCCTCTGGGGAGAGGAGTGCACCTCCTGTGAGCTGAAAGAGGTTGAGGGGTGGAGGATGTTGGTGTGCGCTGGCCACTCTGACAGAATTCCTTCTGCCTTCAGGTCAGTGCATCTCCAGGTTCACTAACAGGAAAGTCCCCTACTGTGTAAAGTTTAACCCAGACGAGGACAAACAAAACCTGTTTGTTGCCGGAATGTCGGACAAGAAGATTGTGCAGGTAAGCTATGTGCATGCATGGGGGGGGGGGGGGTGTACGTGTGCACATACCTGAAAGATAGACTGCCTAAGACTGTCCTTAGTGTTCATCTTGCTGTTAGTTTTTAGGTGTTAGATTGTCCACACATGCATGCTCGCACATCCCCAAACCCACACCCAAGAGAAGCCTTGGTTACCCTCAGTAAATCTGAAGACAGGACCTTATTTCACGCTCTGTGCTTCCCTCAATAGAAGGAGAGAGTGTTTGTGTGTGCATGTGCAATGTGAAGGGGAGGGGTACTGAAAGATGGCTAGATTCACATGAGTCTTTCTCTATAAAGGAGGGATAGAGGGAGAAGTTGAGAAGGAGAGCGAATGAGTGCAGTCCTTCAACAGCAAACATGATGGGAGCAAATAATCAAAGCTGAAAAACGACTCGCCTCTCCTTCCATCAGCCTCTCTGTCACAGGCAGAGAGCAAAAGTCATCATCTGATCTGCTACCCTAGGCTTACATTAGAGAGAGTGAGTGTGTGTGTGGAGAATAAAGCCCTGTTCCTGCCCCGCTGTCAAATACCTAGTGGGACATCCGCTCTGGGGAGGTGGTGCAGGAGTACGACCGCCACCTGGGAGCCGTCAACACCATCACGTTCGTGGACGAGAACCGCCGCTTCGTCAGCACCTCCGATGACAAGAGCTTGCGCGTGTGGGAGTGGTGAGTGGGCGGTGCCACATTAACATATGAATGAACAGCCCTTTGTTTCTCATTGATTTTTAACTCGGTGTGTTGTATGTGACCACACTGAACTTGATGGGTTGCTGCTTAATGTGTGAGTCAAATGCAGAATTGGCCAGCAGTAGTTGGATTCAGTGCATATGGGGAAAGTTTTTAGATGCATATTTAATATTTATTCATTTTCAAATGCAAAACATTTGACTTAAACTGTGTGTACAGACACGCTCCAGCTGGCAATGTCAACACAATCTGTAAAAGACATTAAGCAAATGCACTGTTTTAATATTGTAATTGCATACAGTACCTAGGTAAATAAGTCCTTTGCCATGAGACCTCCCTGCTTGTGTAGTCTCCATTGCTCGGGGCCCCTCACCAAAGCTGCAGATCACAGTTCTTGCAGTGGTGGTCGTGGTCATGTTGCCACCTTCTTCCCCAGCGGTCCACGCTCTCGTTTAACGAGCCGGTCTAGCACGGTCTCATCAGCCCCGCGGATGCCCGACCCAGCCACCCGCTAGGCTAGTTCTGCACCTCCACTCGGCGGTGTGAGGGTGGAGTGTCCACAGGAGGCTCCTGCTGGACTATGTCTCGTCTGTGTCATCACCACACGCAAGGGCGGGATGGGTGTGTGTGTGGTTTATACATTCCTGAGCCATGGAAGAATCCTAATGTTGGTTTCCTAACAATGCCATGGGCAGAGGTGTGGAAAAAAATGACCATCTTTGTGCGTGCACGCATGTGCAAGCATTCACACTCAGTGAGGAACATCTTAAGAGTGGCTGGTTTGTAGAGGTTTCTGCTCTTGAGCTGCATTTATAGAAGCTTTATTGTTGCTTTATTGTTTAGTTACATAGCCAGAACAGAAAGAAAAGGAGGAAAACCAAAATAAAATAAGTTTGAGGCTCAAATATTTAAAAATGTAGCTCCAAATCATTTGTACTGACTCTAGTTTGTGCAGGTCGAGTGGCCCGGTCTGCTTCCTCTACACCTTAGTTTGGTGCTAAGCATTAAATGCGCTCACGTTGCATGAACTGAAGGTGTCTGGTTTTCATCAGCATGTGCTCTCGTTTTTTTTAGGGACATTCCAGTGGATTTCAAATACATTGCGGAGCCCAGTATGCATTCGATGCCTGCCGTGACGTTGTCACCCAATGGTGAGTGTGCTTTTGCGTGTGCATTTTTTGCCTTTCAAATGATATTTTTCGACTCCATTTCTCTTTCCCCCAGTGTCTCATGCGGAGTTCTCAGATTTGTTTTTACACATCTTGTTTCCTTCCTAGTAGTGCATAATTTATGGAAATGTTACGTACTCTCTCTCACTCACATAAAGACCAACTGTAGGAAGGAAATGGAAAAGAGGCAGAAAAATGAACTCTTCCTCACTTCTTTCTTTCCTTATTCTTTCTTTTTTTTTCTCCTGCTAACGAGTAAATAGCCTTATAAATGCTTATTTATATAATATATATATATATATTACAGTCTATTTTCTTTTGTTGTCAATTTCTGTTTTCCTTGCATTGAAGGCCTTGGGCCTGTACACCATTAGGGGGAGCCAATGAGTGCAAGTTTTAACTGACTATGCAGTGGGCCTAATGTGGGCCTCATGCAGACTGAGTGGGGAGCCGCCTCCCGAAGAGCGCTTGATGGGTGAAAAGCGGCTGTTTTGCGGCTCGAGTACACACTCGAGTGCGAACTTGAGCGTGCACTCGAGCTGATCAAAGGGATCGCTACTTCAGTGGCAAACGCCACCTTTGATCACGCTGACAGCCATGTGTATCTGCTCCTTCACACATGCTTGTTCTCTTTTGAGGGGGATTTTGTATGCTGATCTGTTTACATGCCCTTGCATTCCTCTTCACGTGGGCAGACTTTTCTGAACATTTAATTACAAGAAACGAATAAACGAACTGCGCTCGTAGGAAATGCAAGTAGCATGAAAAAGGAGAGCAAAATGAGGACAGATCTAACGGGCTGGCACATCAGATACTCAGCTGGCTTTAGAAACAGCCCTGCTACCATTACAAAGTTTAATTCACCATTGCACAGTTTTGAACTAGATATCTTTATCTGTATGTCTGCTTGCTTTCTTGTAGGCAAATGGCTAGCCTGTCAGTCCATGGATAATCAGATCCTGATATTCGGAGCCCAGAATCGGTTCAGGCTCAACAAGAAGAAAGTCTTCAAGGGCCACATGGTGGCCGGGTATGCCTGCCAGGTGGACTTCTCTCCCGATATGAGGTAAGTGCTGTCCTCAGTCACATGACTCTCTTTCCAGTAATGGATCTACAGTAACTCTATAGTGGACACAGTATCATTGTGCTGTGTTACCATAATGTGCTTGTCTCATCGCCCCCAACTGTAGTTATGTGGTGTCTGGTGATGCTGATGGGAAGCTGAACATATGGGACTGGAAGACCACCAAGCTGTACCACCGAATCAAGGCACACGACAAGGTGTGCATCAGCGCCCTCTGGCACCCCCACGAGACCTCCAAGGTCATCACCTGCGGCTGGGACGGACAAATCAAACTC
Organism: Electrophorus electricus; assembly: GCF_041902795.1. Lineage (NCBI taxonomy): Eukaryota > Metazoa > Chordata > Actinopteri > Gymnotiformes > Gymnotidae > Electrophorus > Electrophorus electricus. Next base: position 23,020,727 of record NC_137498.1, on the reverse strand, counting down.
TGGGACTAACAAGACAAGAGGGGGGAAAAGGAAGGGGGAAGAGACAGTGGAAGAGTGAGCCTGAACAGCAGAGGGAGGAGACGTCAGATTGCTCCATTTAAACCCCCCGCCCCCACCATGGTCTTTGCTCAGCTGAGCAGCTTTATCGTGTGCTCCTTAGTAGAGAGTGGCTCAGTACCTCCAACCCTTGCTGTTTCACTGATGTATTTTATATTCTAGGCTTTGCTCAGTGCTGTGTGTGAAGACTGAAGTTTATGGACTGGCATCCAGTCCAGATTTCTAGTCTAAAAGGCCCCCCCCCCCCCCCCCCCAACATCGGCCTTTTAAATTCGATTCTATATTTTCATTTCATTATTAAGGAGTCATCCACTGCTAAAGCCGTGCATATCAACACTTCAGTTCAGCGTGAGACATCCGTTTCTGAGTGTAATAAAACCTTTTGTACATCAGTCTGTTTGGTATCACTGGTGATCAGAATCAGACATGGCTGACACAGCACAAGGGGTTCTCATTTGTATATTTAATGCAAGTTGTCTCTATCCTCTGACTACGTTGTATGGGCTAATCATCTGAAATGGGACAAATGTGTACAAAACATCTTTGTTTCCAAGCAGGCTGAAAGTGCTATAAATAATTTTTCTGGAAGACATTTGGCAGTTCACTATGGCCTTTAAACAAAGTGATGGAGCAAACAGCCAACACAAAGCCAAAAGCAGACTAATAACACACGGGGTTGGGTGGCACTAATCCGCCTCGTGTCATGAATCTCCTGACGCAGTGACAAACTCCGTTGCTTCCTTTTGATAATAAACATGCCTGATTCTCAAAGACAAGTCACATTTCCTTTGAACGGCGAGCGTACTTTGTGCACCAGAGTCAGATGATTATTTATTGATTGTTTGTTTATCTTTGAACAAGAGGAGTCATCAAGGTGAGACTGCTAATGCAAAGCCTTTATTTTGCGCTCCTTTCTTATGCCACTTTCGTTCCCTGTGAGTGCAGTTCATTTACTCGCTTGTTTGGTTTAATTAAATGCCCAAAATTCTGGCTTCAATGAGGAGCAGATGCCTTGTTGGAAGCTATATAACCAGGCATTTGGCTTACAAGGGGGGAGACCACTTTGTAAGTGTGAAAGTCTGGTTTCTAGTTTTTTTGTTTTGTTTTTACACATAGGAGACCATAGTACTGAAAGCCGAAGCACACGAACGTGCTTAAGCAAGCACGGCTTATGTCTCCCTCGCACGCATGCATGTGCGAGGGAAGTCAACTTCCTGGGTCTCATCCATAATTCATCACGTCGCTGTATTCTGTCAAACCATTTCTACGTAGTCAGCTAATATTTCGGTGAAGCTTTATGTGTTGATGGTGACGATACAAAAAAAAAATTCTTCCCAAGGATGAGGGAGGAGGGAACATTTTCCCAAGCAGTCTGCGTCGACAGCCCAGGGGCTCATTCTCCTATGCTTTCTGACCAACCTTCTTAAATCGCAGGACCACTCTAGTCAGTTGTGCGTCTCTTAGATTTTGAGCATACCAGAGAGCAAAACTAGTCTGCTGTGTTCGGTTTGAGCTCTTTTCCTGCCTGGAGCTCTATTCCAACCTCATTACTTCTTTTTTTTGAGCCTGTTCATTTGCCCGCCAACCAAGACTAGCTCACCCCGTGTCTCCCAGAATGAAGGGTCATCGTTCTCGGACCAGATTCTTCCCATAAGAGGCGAAGGGTCAAACGCCTGACCAGTAGATGGGCTCTCTCCCGCGGAAGCTTTTCTAACTGCGTAGCTGACCTCTGGAAATAATATGACCTTTACATAAAATGCTGCTGAGTGCTTAGAAGCAATTATAGCCCCCCCGCCCTCATCTTTTTCCCTACAAAGGACGAGGCAGCTCTGCCATATGAAAACAGCACTACAGTGAACAGGCCAAACTGTCAAATCTGAGTACATCCGGTTGCAACTTTTGGCCTCAAAGTTTACTTTGGTCAGCACAGCTGCCATGCCCTTCTGAACAATGTTCCCCTTAATTCAAATTCGTGCCAGGCAAGTCGATCTCACTGCGGAGCGTAACGTGTGTTGACCCACCCCAGTATATAAGTGCTGCTTGTGTTGTGTAGGTTCCTCTGAAGAAAGAGGCGTGGCTTTGCGGGGACACTGTAGCTGTGGTAGAGACTGAAATGTGCACGCTCAAGCTCTCTCAGCAGGCTAAACCAATAGCGCACCACGTTTGGCTCGTCCCCGCCCACCTCGAACCCTGCCCAATGCAGATGGACCTCAAGAAGCAGGAGGCCTACAGAATGCAAAACTCCTTCCAGGACCAGATTCTCTAGAATCTTCCATTCCGCACTCTCCATGTCTACCTTCAGCACATCCACCTGTGAGGAGAAAGCATGCAAACAAGCATTCACTTCATCAGTGATTCCTCGTGGACTAACAATCGCACTGCATATGATTCTTTTGTCTGACTGTTGGTAGGAAACCAGACAAAGAACAGCTAAACTTCGACAGCTGATATCCCTTGCCTCATTATTTCTCATGCATTCAGGACTTTCATTAAAAAGGTTTAGCCTGCTGCTGCCTGAGTGAAGCCCAATTGTTACACTTGGCTCATTTCCTTTCATTGGGGAGCTCTGGCTCCATGAGTACGCTTTTAATAACTGAATTGAATTGACACCTAACAAGACACTGTAGGCTTTTGTTACCAGTAGGGGGTGATCTCTATAATCACAGCTATTCTTTATTTCCTAATATTGGTGTGCAGCAGCTCATTAGCATTTATCAGTTAGATAAGCTATGTAAATTTGCATCAGACCACGTATAGACGTTTTCATGCATCGTCTCACTATTTTTTATCGAAATCATGGACGGGAGTGTGATAGCTCTCCATGTGGATGTCTCCAGATGTCAGTTATCAAAGGGTAAGTTTTCAAATTAACTGTGAACTCGAGAAGGGTGTTTCAAACACACACATGAATTGAGGTGCATTCCTTCTTTCTCCAGCTTGTGTCCATCTAGAACACTCGCTAGTCCAGTTCTAAGACAATGGCTCATATTGTCCGCAGTCGTAGAAGCTGTCTGAGCCAGTTAAACTTGGGTCCTCAGTCCAGATTGTTGGGTTTTTTTTACATTAATCTCTCTACACAGAAACAATTGTGTAAATGATTGCATTCTGAGTTCTTCCAGTACGTTGCTGCTGCTTTTACACCCTGACTCAATGTTTATTAAAGTGATGGGGTCAAAGGACTTTCTCTTTTGGCTGCCTGCCCATTTTAATAATTAAAGCACAAGTTCTTTATTATATCCTGCATTGAAAAATTAATACATCTTCTTGACCACTTGAATAAATTAAAAGGTCCCTAGTGTTCCACCTGTTTTTGTTATTTAAGTATAAGCAGATAAGTTTGTATATTACACCTGAAAAGGGTTCTCGCCACCACAGGCACCATGTTGTGCTTTTAATTTGTCGACTAATTATCAAACCCCTGATGACCTGAATGAAATGAGAAATTCAATGTCTTTTTCTTTTTTTCTCAAACTCCAGCTTTGTCTGCACTTGTTCAGTTGGACAGGAATGGGGTGTTTCATGCTGGCTAATTAACATTTAGGGAACACTAAAGAAGCCATTTGGGAATGCAGCCCTTGGGTGGGACATTAATGATCTAGCTTTAATTACACTCTCATCAATGTGTGTATATGAGGGGAAAAAAAAACATGAAGATCTGCTACTTCCTAATTTTTTCACACATGCCATCTTCAACATGAGAAGGTATATTATTATTATTATTATTATTATTATTATTATTATTATTATTATTATTTTTATTATTATTAATAGTAGTAGTAGTATACACTCTTTAGAACCCATTGGAATGAATGTTATGATTTAAACATCTACTTTTTCATATAGAAACAGGTTCCTCCTACTATTAATTTCTAAGCGCTTGCATAGCCGATGAAGGACCTCTGTCCAAAGTAGTAATTTTGGTAGGTACTAATCATTTCATTCTGGGAACACCCCACAAGACCTGCAATTTTGAGGTGCTCTGACCCAAACTAGGCATCACAATTGTCAATGTCCTATAGTTCCTATTGGTTGCTCATTTTCCTGCTTCCAGCACATCAACATCAAGATCCTTGACAGATGCCAAAGGGATGGGATATATCAATGTTATTCATTTTCCCTATAAGTGGTTTTAAGCACTCAGTGTATATTGAAGGTAGTCCATTGATTTTAAATGTAGTTCTATGTTCCTCTTGACAAAAAGGAAGCATGCTTTGGTTACAAATGATGAACACTTTATAATGAATTTAGAAATGATTGGTTTACAAAAAAGCTAGATCTAGGCAACTATCTTAAAATTGTTTAGTGGTACCACTGGGCAGTGGTAGCTCAGTGGTTAAGGTACTTGACTTGTAATTGGAAGGTTGTTGGTTTAAGCCCCACCACTGCCAAGTTGCCACTGTTGGGCCCCTGAGCAAAGCCCTTAACCCTTCAATGTACTCAGTCATAATCATAAGTTGCTTTGGATAAAAGCATCAGATAAATGCTGTAAATAAAAGCTTAAACATCTGAGGTAAATTAAACTCCCAGCATGGTCTCCTGTGCTAAATCAGATTTCCCTCAATAAATGTGGTTTCCCCCAGAAGACCTTTCTTGAGATGGTTCACAGAGTGTGCACTTCTGAACTTGGAACCCTAACCCCAGCACCTGTTTTTCAGCATTCTTAGTGTGATAAGTGGCTCATAGTTCTGAGCAAACAATACAGGCCATTTTCCAGGACAAAACCTCAGTTCAAAGTTTAATAGTTTTGGCTTCAGGACATGAATTTTCAACCTCTGCTTTAAATTCAATTATGGACTTTGCGGTAATAGGGATGAAACACTAATTATGGTAATTATTCTTCTTAGTCAGAAGAATGACTAAGATAAGCCAGCAACAGAAACTCTCGGTATGGAAATTGGAGGGTGAATTTGAGTCCTGTCAACACAAGGAAGATACATAGACCTACTTCTGAAAAACTCCACAGCGACCATTAAAAAACAAAATGTAGAACTGAAATAATAAAACAGTTACACAAAGATGCTTTACAAAAGAAAAAACTATAAACCATATAGCACTATAAAGCTGCTAACATTTCATGTTATAAATGCTAAGGAGTAATGATTACATAATACTGTCATCTTAAATGAGAAACTGTTTGCCATTTAAAAACACCAAATTATAAGCCATCATCAGAACAGTATTGCTTTGGATGACCTCAAAGGTACTCCAGTCCTCAACAATTTATGTAGTTTCTAGAAAATTTAATTTATGTAAATAAGATTTGGCAAAATAAGTGGCTTAAAAGTCTGAACTTTCCATCCATATATATAATGGAAGCCCAGTGGCTTATCTCCCTAATCAGAAGTGCAAATGGATCAGCAAATGGATTTGTTTAAATGTCACTAATTGTAGTTAATTCCCTAATGCCATCATGCCTTCCCACAAGAAAATAAAACTAGGGCACTGAAAAAGAAAAAGGAGGGACAAATATCCCACCTAACTAGTTTCTATTTGAATAAAGGTGAGCTCCATTTAAACGTATTATAAATTTGACTGTTTTTACTGTTTATTCATGTTTAATTTTTCTATTATGTTCTTGGAGCAGTAAGGACATCTTAAACCAGGGTGCCCAACTCCACACCTGGAGAGCCAGAGTCATGCACAGTTTTATGAATTGCCAGGTGTGTTTCCTAAGTGTGTTTGAACAGGCTCTAATTTAATCCTTTTTGCATCATCTGTGAATTACAGTATGATATATACAGTATATGCCTGAACCTGAAACACATTCACCTCCTACTTTATCAGAAACACCTGCCTTGCACCTCTACTCAGTGCTGGACCCTTTTTACGAGGGTGGCCTCGTGCCTGTGGTTCCTTCTGGCTCCCTTCTTGTAGCTATGCTGCCACAGACAGATCTGCTGGAGTCCATCTTTGCACATTATAGTTCCCTAATTTACACATCCATGTTCCTGGACATGCCTAATAATCTATTCTCTCCTTCTGCCGAAGTACACCTACCGCCGATGTCATGATGTTACTGAGCCTCAACCCGTCTCAGCTGCCATGGCTCCTCCCACCACCCCCTGATGTCCCCTGCTGTAGCCCACCACACCTCCACCCAGCCAACTACTCAGTTGCTCTTGATGGACGTTCTCGTGCGGGATGGGTTTTGGACATGCACACACCATCGGGACCGGACTAGGGCTTCTGGAAAACATGTCATTTCATTATTTATTTATTTATATATCATTTTTTCCCCCCTTCACTACTTTTTATGCTCCTTATTGTCTCTATTGTTACTATTGTGGTGACCACTTTCAGCCAGAGGAGAATGGGCCCCCCTTTGAGTCTTGGTTCCTCTCAAGATTTGTTCCTCATCCTCCAGGGAGTTTTTCTTTGCCAGTGGCACCCTTGGCTTGCTCACTGGGTGCTTGGACTCATTTGTAAAGCTGCTTTGTGACTGTTATAAATACATTTGACTATTATAGATGTGTTTTATAGGTGTACCTTTACAGTCTGTAGTCTCTTGTCATGCACTATATGTCAGCCACACACTATCCCAGTCACCTGTGGTCAGTTTCTGACAGGAAGTTATTTGGGTAGTGGGACATTTTCAAAGAGTCGCTGACACGGTGGTGGCAGGGCTGTGGGTGTTGTGCCAGTATGATTGCATCAGGCACTGTAGTTTTTCCATGTGTCAGCTTCCTCCATGGGTTTAGAGTGGTTTGCCCCCCGAAAACATCCAGGTAACAGGTCGTCCTGTGGTCAGAAACCTCCCAGTGAGTTTGAGGGTTACAAACACAAACTGCACAGAAACAGAAGGGCTAACAGCATCTAACTGCACACAGTGTTTCTTATAAATAAATGTCACTAATGAAGGGGGTGGAAAGTATATGTGCTTGCATATTTATCTTCATTTACCCTGTGTCCATGTTCAGCTAAACAGAATGGTCTATTATTATTGAAACGTCTGTCTTAAAGAATATTAGCACCTTTTGACTTATCACATTTTTTCCTTGTCTAGGATTAAGGCAAGCAAAAAGGCATGTGAGAAAATGTCTCTTGTTTATCATCTTATATGGATAATAGAGAAATCGAACCCTTCATTCAAGTTATTCAGGTATTTTCTCCTTAAAAATATGTCATTGTTCTATATATTCTTATAAGCAAAAGCTGACAAATATTTACATTCACATTTGACCTTTGACCTTTTTGTAAGCACTCCTGAGTCTACAGGAACTCCTAAGTCATCTTGCATGAGTTCCTATTTCATTGGGTGTAATTATCTAGCAACACACAAGCCAGATACCTTTCATCACCCATCAACATTAGAGAATATACAAATGGTATTAAATATTAATGACCTTAATCAATCAGATGAGACAAAAGCTGTAAGAAATAATGCCACTCCTGAAAATACTATTACTATGTCCACTATACTATATTCACTATTAGGAGAATGATTAGGAAAATTTGAAACGAGCTAAAACTGCTGGGAAGAACAAGTATATTTTGCCTCCACAGTAAAGAGGTGAAACTTCCTCCATGGATCACAGGTGGAAAACTGTAAAAGCAGATTAAATCCTGAGGACACTATGTGTCTAAAATATCTATACCAATAAATGATTTGCTCTGTTCAGTAAACATCATTGAAACTTTGATGAAACCTTTTATCCCAGAAAAGATAAGCTAGGAATAGGTGATAGTTGTTATCTTTTAATGTGACTGGAATCCAGAGCAGACTTCCAAATTCATACAGAAATGGTTAAGTGACCACAGAAGCTTCAGAAGCCAAAGCGTCCACAGAAGCATCCTAAACCCCACTGAAAACCTCTGAGTTGCGCTAAAGAAGAGAGTCCCCAGAGATTGTCTCTATTTTTTTCTTTCCTTTGAATTAAGACGATAAAACAAGAAACATCTTTCACAAGAGGTTTTGCTTGTTTTTACCAAGGGTGTCAATAACTCTGGAGAGCACCGTATTACTGGAACGCTTTCCACCTGGGCCACGAAGCTTAATCGATAGCGTATAAAGCATCGACTTGCTGATGCTACGCACCAGAGCGTGGTTTGTAGGCTTTTCAGTGAAGGGCCTGAATTTAATTTGCAATGATTAAACTCACAGCGCCAGAAGGTGGGAGAGTGATATATGAGAGCGTCAAAAAAGCCTGGCATCTTGGGATATGGTGCATAAATACGAAGCAATTATCATTTTGATAAAGGGGTGGGGGTGGGGATATAGTTCTTTCTGTCAGAGCGAAGTTGAGAAAGACGTTGACTGATGAGATGGGCGTTGTAATATGTCAACTGTGAGATCATTGCACACCCCACTGACTGTGGGCATTTGACAGCGCTGTCGCTGTGATGTAGTGCAATACAAGCGCATCACTGCGCCAAGTGAGGACGTGGCACCAGTACTGAAGTTCTTGGCTCGAGCTGTGACATGACATGGTGGCCTATGCTTTAAATATGGGTCAGCAATTCATTAAAACAACTGGGTCTGAAACGTTTCCAGTATTCATAGGGCACAGAACTAACACGACCTCGTTTTCAGACTCCGTACATACAACTGTAATTTGCTAAGCAGACAGCTATCAGGCTGCGCGGTATACCTGGCAGGACTGCGAAAAGCTCATGTTTTGCTAAGTGATAACGTGATGATATGCAAGGATAAACCCATTCGGTGGAGAGTGTCTCGCAGCGTTCAGGACTGAATGCAGAATGAGTCAGGAGAGATGCACTGCATCACAGTGTGGAGAGCAGGGTGTGAAGTGCACTCGCTGCTTTCTTTGTTCGTCCCATCGTTTTGCAAGCATAACAGTAATACTAATAGTAATGAATGTACATTGAAAGGGCATATCATGTGGGCTAAACTCGTAGGCATAGTTATCTCATAAAGCAAAGGTTGTACAGTTATTAAAGAGGTGCAATGTATGTTCCCATTTTTAAAGCAAACATTAAAACAGTTTATTTCATTTTTATTTTCCCCTGGATTTTCTTGGTCCTTTAGAAGATGGAGGATGTATTCTAATTAGGTAACCAAAGGACGGGAGTAGTAGTAATAGGTGACGATTCTTTGAGCTGGAGGCTTTTGGGGATAACTGTAAACGTGCGCGTACGGAACGTCTTAGGAGAGTAGAGTGAGCCTAGAATTCGTGAGAAGTCTTTAGGAAGTGTGAGTTGCTGAGAGTGATCCCTCGGTTAATTTGGCTGTGAGCCATGTGACTGAATGACAGGTGTTGACGAACTTGGATGAAGGAGCCGGTAACCTCTTTAAAGACACCCCCACCCCTTTGTTTTAAATCACCAGGACTTTTAGAGATTGTTATTTTAAATGGTTATGCACGTACAGGTTTAATGGAGTTCTTCTTGGATGGGGGCTCACAAGCCATCTTTTTTGCAGTGATTTACTTTATGTAGTCTGATGTTAAAATTTGTGGGGGTGTCACATGCATATGTGATTTTCAGTTTACTGTGATGTAACAAACTAACACTTCAACAAACCTCCCCTGTCTCACAAAGCAGCCTACTGAAATAGGGACCATAGTATCAGTGTGCATGACAGTATTTCCTGCTCCAAAGAAATGTCTTCTCTTTTTGTTATACTATTTACAAAATATTTGGAGACAAATTATGGATTTTTCAATGTTTTTGTCATTTTGGTTGTTCCAGGAAAAAGTACACCCTTGGAAACTATTCACATATGTAACACATGTGTCTAGCTAACCATGCCATCGCACTTCAGAATATGAAATCTAATTCCATTTACGAGCCATCAGTGACACGCATAGCTAAGGAGGCTCATTTAAAACACCAACTCTAAAGTGAGTTTCTACAGGAACTTTTAATTAGTGCTCTTTGACTATGAAGATGTCAAAGCATCCAATTTGCACATTTAAAAGGCCTGATGGCTTTGCAAAGTTAAACCTCTCGGCGGTGTTCGGCGTCACCTGTCTGTGCCCAAAGTCATTGAGGATGGCGGCCAGCTTCTTGGTGCTGCTGCGTTGCCTCTGTGCTGAGATGGCTGGGTTTGGCTCCCTCCAGTCAATGGAGAGCCGGTGCAGCCACACCCCTGAGTCCTGAAGGTGTGCCGCGCCGATGCTGGGGTCGAAACAGTGAACCTCGCAGCCAGCGGTGGCCAGAGCCTTCTCCAGCCACAGGTCTTCCCCTCCCAGCCTGCAGAGGGAGAGCAAGAAAGAGGAGGAGGAAGAGAGAGACAGAGAGACATTTATGCAAGAAGTGTTGAACTCTTGCAGCAAGGGCAAGCTTTTTTACCAATTGTTCCAAAGAGCAAAAAGAGCAATTTATCAACTTTTAAAGACAAGCCCAATAACTGCATAACCAAAGCAGGGGAGAACCAAAGTTCAACCTGAAATGGAAGAACCGTGGCTGGACTCCAGCAGAGGATCGCGCTCCGATCTGCTCTGCCTTCGGCTGAAGGAGCCCTCGAGTCAACTGGATGCACAAAAGACCCACGGGCTTCTAGTGTTTGGCTGCTCAAATATGATCTCGTGTTGCACTTGTGTTGTGCTGCCTCCAGTATAAATTAAACATTAGCTCGGACTGGGGAACCAGCAGAATCTACTGATTGTTGTAGTTTTATAAGATGGGCCAGAATCCCAGTGCTTCACTGCCTCCGTTCCTACAAATCAGCTTCTTGGCTGGGATTAAGTATAAGTGTTATCTCACTCTAAAAGGGTTAACAGGCACTGCATGCTTTTTCATGCCATGCTCTAGGAATGAACAAGAACGGCGTTGAATGTTGAATACATAATGGACAGTTTGCAAGGCCCTTTGCTCTTGAACAGTTTGCTCAAGACAGTGGGCTTCGGGTATCCAGCCTGAGCTTTGGCTGAATGGGAAACCCACAACGAAGCTGCTGTGTAATGTTAGCTGTTGATCAAATGTAAACCGATCAGCTTGGTGCAGGTAAACAAATGGAACGTCAGCTGAGTGCTTGCAAGACACACAAATCCAACAACTCCACTGACCTGCATGCTGTAATTTGGGCAGGTCTGAGGCCTGAAGCTATAAGAGCAGACCTTCGCAAAGACACCAGCACCACCGCCAACACCTCCGTCATCTCTGCCACAAACGCCATAAGCCACTGGCACCAAACTCGTCTGTCTCTGTGCTCGTGGGCAGGCCATGTTAGCGAGTCATCCCAGCAGTTGCACCGGCCCGGCTGTACACTCATGTCTTGGGCACTAATCACACTAATTACAGACCTGGCTAATCTCATCAGTGTTGTCTGCATAGTCTTTACCACAGGGAGCTGTCGACATACACCACTGTGAGTAAATGATATATCACAATAACATGAGATTTATGTATTCACTATGTGTTTGTAATATTCCAAGTAATTACTGAAATTATAGCCCATAAAATCGACATCACACACGTTTGCACTGATGACTTTGTTTCACAGCAGACGTGTCAAAGGTTAGCTCGGGTTTAGTGTTTTTTTATTTTATTTATCTTTAAAGAAACCTTCATGCATTGAAAAAATATTATTAAATATGCTATATGCTTTTTTTTTTTTTTTTTAAAGATGTAATTTAGAAGGAAGCTTGTGCCGGCCTTTGGCACTTAGATTGTTTACTCCCCACTGTCACAGTTGGCCGGTCCCCTAAAGGGGGGGACACGCCCCTGCCAGGCCAGGACCATGTCAATCACTTTCCCCTCTCGCAATCACCTGTCTTCTGACAGGAGACACCTGCATCTCATTTACCTGCATGCGTATTTGTACACCCACAGTTTCGGAGGGACGGCACTGCACATTAGTAGTCAAACCACACGAGCCTACTGGAGAGAAGCTACTCCGCGCCTGACAAGCCACTAGACTCGATATCGCTGCTTTGAGAGAATGAATAATAAAGAATCTGTTACTGGAACTTCACCTCTCGCTTCCTCTCTGCTGCCAACGTCACACCCACAAAGCCTCGATTTAAATACCCCAGCACTGGATCTTGTGTTGTCTTTTCTGCTGATCTAGCAATCAAAACACCACTGAGAGAACATGACATTACAATATGCAGACTTCCAGTATTTAACTGGAAATGCCAAAACGGATTTTATTGTGTTATTCAACATTTATTCATAACTCGCAGTGGTGACTGAAATAGTTATACAGGAACACTGTAGCTATGTGTTTTTTCTTGGTCAAAGTAGGGTCACTTTCTTAAAACATGTCACTTTCTTAAAACGTGGCTTGATCTTAAATGCTTCTACGGTTTACACACAGGAAGCAGTTTTTTAATCAGGACATGCTGGTCCATAAACTTAATTCTATTGATCTTTCTGAATGTTAAGAGAGCTTGGATCAAGAAGTCTATAATTCCAAGCAAATTCACACATGTACACATGCTAATGCAGTTTGATTTTATTACTTCAAGAGTCAAATATGTGGCTTATTAACTTACGGCTGTGCATACATTGAGAGAGAGAGAGAGAAACAACGTGCAACATATAAAGCCATAACATCCCCCTGTTATGCCATTACTCAGTGTGGAACCAAAGCAGTTTACACACAAAAACACTCTCAAAAGGGGGTTAATGTTCATGCTGCACAGCACTTGCTGATTCTGCAAGTTGAGGATTACAGCGAGTCCTCAGTAAAAAAAACAGATCAAGACATGACCTTCACCACAGGAGCAATAGGACAAACTGTGGGAAAAGGGTGTGTGTGTTGCTCTATGTCTGTGTGTCAGTGGGGTGCATGACAATGTGAATGACCAAAGGGTGTAAATTATTATGAGGGGACATTTTTCCATGAAATGAATAAGACTGCAAAGACTTCCTCTTTTTCAGGCCCATTTTTATTGTTTGTTTTTATAAATATTTTTACATTTTTATTTATGAAGTTTTATTTGAGTGCATTCCAAGTCTTCTGGCATATGAGTTGAATTTTATAAGCTAATTACTTAGATCATCTTAAGGGGTTTGTCTGGTCCCTTTACAAAATGTAATGCTTTTATGTCTCTTTCTATCAAGAAGTTTCTATCAAGAAGTCTTAGATGACCTGCAAAATACATTTCCCCCATCAACCAGGTTTCACATTCTCTCATTAGTGGTAGGTCTCTGCTGTATTTGAACAGTAGGAAAGAGGGTTCCTTTGAGAAAAATCTTATCTATGTGCACATGTATGAACGCATGCACTGTGTGTGGGTGAGCACATGCATGCATGTGTGCACCGTGTAGTCCAGCGTACAGACTGTAGTGAGCATTCATTTCAAAATTTGCTGTGTGAGCACATGCAGTCTAAAGCGCTCATTCCTTACCTGATCTTTCACCTGACATCTTGGTTCCGTTTCTCGCCCATAACTTTTGGAAGCCGAACAAAGATCCGGGCCTGACCCGAGCGAGCCCACCTGCCCTAGCTGCACTCACACAGGTCCAAACTTATCTCCAACCCCCCACCCAGGATACAGTGACCCGTTAGGCAGTCAGACTCTGCGCCAGCCTACCCCACCGCTAACTACACAGGGGATTAACCCCTCAGGCTCCTGCATGAGAAGCTTGGCGCTATGAGCAGATGGAAGGTGTAAGAGAGAGAGGGAGTGGGAGAGAGCGTGAGAGAGAGTGTATGAGAGAGAGTGTGTGTGAAAGAGCTAAACTTACCTTAAAGAGTAGACTCTACAGTGTTTAGTGTTGAGACGCTGGGCACTGGGGAATTTGTCATCCAAACAAAGCACCCATGATTTCTGAGCCTCCTCTCTTTGTAATGCTGGAGGCATGGCGATTTCACAAGACACCTGTGCACACACGCGTGCATGCACACACAAACACACGCACACACACACACTATAAGCTTCATGCATCATGAATGAGCTGTACACTCAGCCTAAGCAAATTTAATTAAACCACAGTCATTTAACTCCAAATGCTGAAAGTCAGTGGTAAAAAGCATGTAAAAGTACATTGTGTATAGAGTGTAATTTACATTTACATTTATAGAATTTGGCAGATGCTCTTATCCAGAGTGACTTACAAAAGTGCTTGGTCATTTATTCATAGAATGCATCTTAGACAGTACAGTAGGTCAGAGTTCAAGATCCCATTGAACTAGAATGCTGTTGAAATACTGGGATCAATGCTGATGCATAGAAGCCCAAAACACATAAGCTCTCAGACAACAATCAGTGTAATAAATGATACCCATAGGAGGAGGATCAGCAGTCATTTAAATATTCCACAAATAGATGGGTCTTCAGTCTACGAAGACTGCAAGGCACTCTGCTGTCCGGACAGCCAGCAGAGGTTCGTTCCATCATCTGAGAACCAGGACAGAGAATAGTTTCGATGCTTGTCTTCCATGAGACTTGAAGCATGGCATTTCAAGCCAAGTACTTGTGGTTCAAAGTATTCAAGGTACGGATTTGGCATTGACCTTTGACATCATGTATGGAGGGGCTGGGCCATTTTTGGCTTTGTAGGCAAGCATCAAGGTTTTAAATCTGATGCTGGCAGCTATAGGGAGCCAATGAAGGGAACACAGCAGTGAAGTGACATGTGTGATTATAATCCACACTCTAAAAAATGGAAACTCCAGTTCATATCAGTACAATCTACTACAGAAATATGAGCAACCAAATATTTCTAACAGGAAATGATCTCAACCTTATGACCTTAATAATAACTGCCAGGGACATCATCTTTAGCTTTACATGTATTAAAAACGTAGTTGATTATCTGCATATCAGCTGACATACCTCTCCATACAGACTACAGAAAGGTTTCTGAAGATCCAAGCCCACTTGCCAAAGCCTATCGGTATCAGCTGGATAGTTATATATACACAACAAAGAAGAGAAAACCTTCAGCTGGGCATGTGCCCGTTTGGTAGGGATAATGTCAGACCTTTTCATTCAGTCAAACATGTTAAGGTCTGGAGATAAGATAACCCAAACAGCCAGACATCAGTCTATTTCTATTTCTGCTTGCTACAGATACCATTCAGTACTCTGCAGTCTCTTACTTCATCTCCCATCCTAGTTCTCCCTCTCTCCCTGTTGGAAATCTGAACTTGGTTGTGGGAGATCGCTGGAGCCAGAGATTTTTTTGTGTTCTGCCAAAGCTCAAGCCCTGCAGCCTTCTTTGTTACTTTTGCCGTCTACTAGAAGACACGGACGCTGGTTAAGCTACGGCCCTCACCCCTCCGGCTGGTCCTCTTTCCTCTGCTGCACACAACTCTCATCATGCTCTTTTCTGTCTTTCACTCACTCAGGCATCACGCATCCAGAAATTCATGCTGGGGTGTTGACAGATCTTTTTTTGTTTTTGCGCAGTTTGGTTTTGCTTCATTTCTGCATCTCAGTACTTTTTTTCATTCTCCCATCCCATCATCCCTTGCCTTCTCGCTTCCTGTCATTTGCTCCTTGGGGTTTATTCTTCCCTCATTCTTTTCTTGTAGCAGTGTTGTGCATTTACTGTCCATAACCTTATTTTAATCCTGCACTTTATTGAGGGGATGGTGGGGGACATATCAGCATGAAGTAA
The DNA here is from genome assembly GCF_041902795.1 of Electrophorus electricus. NCBI lineage: Eukaryota > Metazoa > Chordata > Actinopteri > Gymnotiformes > Gymnotidae > Electrophorus > Electrophorus electricus. The sequence goes on along the minus strand of NC_137498.1, from coordinate 23,005,196 downwards.
GTCCTGGTAAGAAAATCCTTTCTATATTTGGCCCCAGTTGGCTGAAATTCCTCCTGCAGCTGCAGCCTAGAGGAGAACTCCATGCCAAATTTGTTCATTTAGGAGTTTGTTCCCAAAGAGCGAGAAGGAGAGAGAGAGAGAGAGTCAGTAATCCACAGTCATAACATGACTACTGAGCATGCTAAGATCTCCCTGTTGTCTTGCGGATGTTTCTCAGGCCTGTGTGTATGTAATACCTGTGGCGTAGTGATGTACTTGATGAATCTGACTGCCTCAGCTTCCAGGTTGTGACCGTCACTGGCCCATGGCTCCAGCTCTATCTTCCACCTGAGAGCCTACACACACACACACACACACACACACACACACACACAGTAAATGTTTATTGTTCTTATTTTCTGTCTTCCCTTGTCTGTACTCATCTTGGTTGAATGGGTTAGCTTGTTAGCATTAGCCTGTAGAGGGTGTGCTTTAGTCCTTTTCATTTTTTCTGCTGCCTGATGAGAGAGAGAGAGAGAGAGAGAGAGAGAGAGAGAGAGAGAGAGAGAGAGAGAGAGAGAGAGAGAGAGTGTGTGTGTGTGAGTGTGATAGCAGGATGGGCAAGAACACATGTTATTTTATGAATGGGTTTTTTCTGGCCCAAAAGCCAGTGTTAGGACGATGACTTTAGACAGAGTCTGGGCATAGTCAGTCCAGTCTCATCACTGCCACCAGCCAACAATCACTCCTGTTCTTGCCATTTCATTAATCTAGTTTAAAATTAACAATTTGCTTAATCTTTCCCACATTAAATACTGACATTTTAGACTAAATGAAGTGCTATGTAATTGCAGATTGGAATGCAGTAAAGATCATTATTAACATTCATCTATAAAACTGCAGAACAGTTTTCTGCTGCAAATGAGAAGCTGAATAAATATGCATTTTACAGCTGCGTGGAATGCACGCTAAAATCCCACAATTCCATCGCCCAGTCGAGTGTGTTTGCTCTAGTGCCCATAGAACAGGACCTATGGTAGAACTGGCAGGGGTTGGTGTTCTGCATGTAATGAGCCAAGCTTGGTGCTGAGCACCTCCGTCCCACTAATCCACCACTCAACTGTCTGAAACTTGCACACTGCACACTGAACACTTGCCCTTGCTGGTGAAAATCTCTGCGCTTGTGCTGCAAATATTTGGACAGCTGTCATACAGACAGAAAGGGAGAAAGCAGAGGAAAAATATATCACGTGAGAGCAACGAAGTTTTTATGGTTCCACTGAGCCTAAACTGCTATCTTGGATCTTTTTTTAGATTGGTTTTTTTAGAGCGCTCTCTCTCCAGCGCTCCCCAGCTGTCAATCAACTGCTGGGAAATGTCAGCATTTGTTTCTAAGAGAAACTGAAGACCCCACACCATTCTGTTTCTCCCAATACCACCTCTCTTCCACTGTGGAACAGATGTTCTTTTTCTGGGTTGCATTCCTCTTTTCTTGTTGGACTGTACATCCTCATCACCAACTCAGCTCCATCATAACACACGCGCACACACACACACACACACACTTTCTCATCAAGCTTTTGCTGGTGTGGCTGGGTGCTAAAATGAAATGTTTTCCATCTCTTATTATACCCCCCAAGGCTTTTTAAGTGCTTTGTTTTGCCCTCCCTCTCTCTGACTGCAGGAACCCTGCAGTTATTCTCTTATTATTCATCCAGTTGACATTTCCATTTATATCCTTGGAAGTGAGTGGTGTGTGCATGTGTGGTCTCTGTGTGTGTTTTGTTGCTTGGCTGTGTCCATCAGGTTTTGACTGGTTGCAGTCAGCGACTACACATTTCTCCCTCCCACCAATCAGACTTAATCAGTTACCTGTGAGTCACTCCAGCATTGCTGACTGCCTCTCTCAGGCCAAAATCATTGCAGTAATCATTGTAGTGTTTGATCAAAACATGTTTTGTTGGCATAATATTCGGTAATCTGCAACATCTGCATTCAGAGTGACGTGTGTGTGTGTGTGTGTGTGTGTGTGTGCGCGCGCGCACACCTCTAGATGACTGTAGTATTTCTTGGGACCTTACAGAGAAGCTCAGATAAAGTGAAAGTCAGTAATTAACCTGAATGAAGTGTGAGAGAGTCAAAGTGAGACAATGGAGAGACAAAGAGCAGAGAAGAGGTGAGAGAAAGAAGAGAACTGTTAAAAATGAACAGGGAGATTATTACTTCTCAGGGGCTTGCTCCTTATATGTCTCTTTCTCCTCATTCTCTGACCTACTACTAAATACAAAGGTAATTTTCATTAAGTGCCCATAACATGCAATGTGTACATGAATGACTGTAAATGTGGCATGATCCCACCAGGAACAGGCAGAGGTAGAATACAAATGCAGGAGGTGGTTTATTAAACGAGAAAACACGAATACCGAGAGTAAGGTAACACGCGACGGAAGTAAACCAAAGTAATGATGACAACAGTAACACGAGTATAAAGCAAACCTGACAGAAGGACATAACTTACCACAATAACCAACAACCAGAAGACAAAACCACAGGGCTTAAATAAGCAAGACAGACACTAAACAGATGCAGGTGAACACGGGAACAGCAGAAGCTAAAACAAGGAGTGGAATGGAGGAACAGACGGGGCGGAGAAAACGAAACTAAGGCATGGAACCAGGGAGTGCAGGAAGACAGGGAAACCGTGACATCAGGGACGTGAGGAGGGTGGCCATTCGTGACAAAATGGGTATATGAAACAACTACATGGGACCTTCCATAGGGTAAATCGTGTCCTATCACAAAGCGAGTTACAGAGGTATGTGATCAGGTAGCATCTCATCTGTCTGCTATGCCATAAATGTCAGCATTAGCAACTGATATAGCTTAGTCAGCTAACTGAATTGCCCATGGCAACTCTGCATGGCTAAATACCAGGCTAAGTGATCTGTGTGGCCAGCTGCCATATCACACCCCTCAGGGCTGTGTGGGCAGCCTCTCTGTGGAGAGCAGATGAGTGTCGTGTTTGATCCGAGGCTCAGCCCACACACCTGTGGGAGGACCGGTAATCGAGAGGAAGAGAATGAGAAATTCAGTCAGACTTCAACAGACTGAGCCAGGTGGTCCATTTCACACTGGTATGCGTTTAATGCCAACATGGCCATAATACGCACTTTTTCTTCCAAATTACATGTGTTTTATCAATGCCTGAGACACATATTTATTCCAGAATCCTGAGAGTACTGAGTGCTGTACAGTACTTGGTGAAGCATGTTTTCTTGAAAGAGAGGGAGGGAGAGAGAGGCCAAGACTGAGATGAAAACTGAAACTGAGTTAGAGGTTGTTTATGTTTTCAGTGTAGAAAAAGCTGAGCTCACTGAAGCATAAAGTTGTTCCTGCCGTGTGTGTGCAAGAGAGCAGGAGAGAGAGAGAGAGAGAGAAGCTTGAGTCGACAGCCTGTCAGTATGTTATGCCCCACTGGTCTACAGAGACAACATCCTCACTGCTATCAGTACTACTCAGAGATTGAGGAAGACAAAGTCCAGCATCACATCTACACTGGGGGCACAAAGAGCAGGTACCCCAGCCCGATCAAAGGTGAAGTGGGGGTTATAGCCTCTGGGGGGATGGCATATAGGACACCGTGATGAACCTGGAATGTCAGCATTGGGGTTTTTGGAGTGGGCATCACTCACTCTTCAGACACTTATCAGAATGACATCGGAGAGACCGAGTGCTGCTCACTGCAGTGTCCAGATGACCTAAAAGTGATCTTTTGGAGTCCTGCATTGGGTTCCAGTAACCTACTAAATAAAAGTCCACATACCATATATAGCCAGTTGAGAACTGAATTTATGTAGATGCTGTATGCAAACTTTGACACATATTTTATATCATAACCTGAAGGAGGATTTCTTAAGTATATGTTGTCAGGAGTTCAGAGAGCACCATCTGTTGCAGGGAAGCCTGAAAGTATGGAGAGTATGAAACAAACGCCTCTCATAAAAGAGACCAACGTCGACTGTCCTCACTCACGGAGGGTCCGAGTCATGCCATAGGCAGCCATGGAGACTTTAACGATCTCAGCATAAAATCCCAGACAGTAGGCACACTGCATCAGGTCACAGGCAGACTTTGAGACTTGTTGAAATGCGACATACAGCTGCAGTCACAAGTTTGGAAACGCCTGAGTGAATGTATCTTTTTAATAGTAATAAATGCATTTTAATGCAATGGTTCATGATTAATTTGTTTCTAAGACAAATATAATTTAATTTGGAAAAGGCGTTATAGGATATGAAAGGTGTTACATATAAAGCCAATTTGTGAACTCAAACACACACACACACACACACACACACACACACACACTTTAGCACCCTCAGCAAAATGTTTTCTTTCAGAACTTTAGTTCCTCACCCTGTAAGTGCTCTGCATATGTGAGTCAAGACTGCTGGAAATGCATCATAGGTTTTAGCCTCATGAAGCTAGTTAAGAGAATGCCAAGACCATGCACAACTACCACCAAAGTATAGGATAGATATTAGATTCTTTGAAGTAACTACGATAATATGCTTGTCACAACATAATCACGTATATATTTCATTTTATACCGTCTCTATTTTTTATGAAACTGCAGAAACTTGAACAAAGAATGAAGAAAAACAATGGACTCTCTCCAAAAACCAGTCTTCTTCATATCCAAACTCAGAGTCATACAAAGTATAGGAAGAAAAGGGTATTTTTCTTCAATAAAAATATAACTGTATAGTTTATTAAAAGCCAGGGAATGTTTCTCTCATTTATTTCTCTCTGGGAGTAGTTAAATACCTTCTCAGCGTCAGTCACACTTACACTTATAAAATTTATCTCCTTTTTCCCCTCAGGCTGGAATCCACTCTGGGCCCTCAATCCTGGTTCAGAGCAGATGTGTGTAGTAGAGACATAACAGAATTAAGGTTGTGGATTATTATGATTATGGTATCCTTTTAATAAAGAGAATATCTGACGATGGTTTAGGAGTGCCTTGAAGGAGAACGTCAGCTGCTTTCTTCATGCGCTGGCTGCGTTCTCTGCACGAGCCTCTCGCCAATCCTTTTTATCATCACATTCCATTAAAAAAACCTTTTTCATTTTCCTGAGGAACATCTGGAAGGAGTTTGGCATCAGATGAGCGGGGCACGGGGCGCTTGCCTTCGGGCGTGCGAGTGAGCATGAGATACAGCTTATGACTGTGCATTTGGCGCACTGTAAAACATGTTTTGGTAGCAGCTAACGATTTATGCTATTCATGGTGAGTACCTTGGTTGCTAGCTTGATCAGCTATAGCCTACGAGAAAGTCTGGTACTTGTGCTGTGTAGTCTACCGTTTGGGGCCTGCGGACCACTCTGACTTCAGCAATCCCAGCAGTGTTTGCACATATGGATTCGGGTAACCTCTACAGTGTGCTGGCGCTACAGTTCCACTGGTGGAACTGCCTGGAGCAGCCCATGGCTACCATCCTTATGCAGGCTCAGAAACACCCTCAAGATGATCGTTTGATAAAGAATCCAGATTGTCTGATGGGGCTTAATGTTAAGACATAAATAAGCCTGTCTCATGGAAGATCACATGTACCAGGTGATAGTTAAGAGAGCGAGAGAGTGATAATTGAGAGAGCGCAAGAGTGAGAATATATGGGGGGGACAATTAGAAATGTGAAGAAACAGGTGGGAAAGAATATCATTAACCCAGATCCCTCAGAATGTGCTGGCAGTTGCCTAGAAACTACCCCACTATTAGCAGATTACTCGTGTTCCTTTCCTCTCAATCTCATATACCGGCATGCAGAAGAAGGACCCACCATTAAACTGCACTCGGCCCAACAGCTGACCAGTGACTTGGCAGAGACCAGTTCTCCTGCCGCACAAGATGGGCGGTGCCCAACAGTGTCTCACAACTGGCCCACTCCCCCCGTCAGCCTGGAGATTGGCATGGGGGTGCAGGGCATTAAGGCCAGTCCCCAGTGCTGGGAGGGGCAGCGCAACCTTGACCTTTACAGGCCACGACTGCTGGCGCTCCACACTTCTGAGTGACCCAGTTAGGACAGTAGGTATCTCAGAAAGGACATTATACCAACACACAGGAGAAATCGCTCCAGCATGGTCAAGACTGATTTTCTGCTTAGTACTTCATGTTAGTGTAAGGCACACAAATGGACTGGAAAAGGTTAAGGCATGACTGAAAAGTCAACTCTGCTGAGCCAGTTAGAGGTGATTAGTATTATCTAAATGAAATTTCTTGAACATTATTCAACTTTTCAGGAAGGATGGATAACAGAATTACTGAGAAACGACAGCACCCACAGCAGATAACATTTTCATATTCCATGGTTTTTTTTTGTAAATAGGTGGAAAGCATGCATGCATGAGTATGTGTGTGTGTGTGTGTGTGTATGTATATATGAGAGTGCAAGGAGGGGGGGGTCATCTTTTGGATTGTGTTCGACCACTCTCTTCAGGTGCATGGTCCAGATTGTTTATGTCAGTAAACAAAAACAAAAGTATTTTCCACAAAGTTTTTGGCTGTGGAGGGCTTCGCACTAAAGGCGTTACTGATGGCAAAAACATATTTATCTGGTCACATAATCAGATTAAGCAGGAATATTTCCCCCCCCCAAAAAGGGGGAAAACAGCTGAATATGGAAACTAAAACCAGTTAAAACCAATAGTATGGAAGGGACCATGAATTTAAAAAATGATCATGTCACGTGCGTTATAACACTAGCTGCTTCCTCTGTTGTTTTCTCTGTTCTAGCCTGCAGTACAAACTTTCTCTTATGAAATCTTCATTTAAAAAATGTTAATAGCACAGGCATATAAAATAAATAATTTATACAAAACGTAGCCTGAGCAAATCAATGTGTATAAACCTGGCCTATCACTTAAGGCAATAAAGTCAGTATGAAACTTGAAATTTCAAGTGACCTAAACCATCAAACATTCACAAGCAGTGAATACATGGCAAATAAAGACACAGAGTTGACTAAGCTCACCACAAGTCTCAAAATTTCACAGCGATTCAAGATTCGAGCGGAGCCTCATTTCTGATTCAGTAAGCGGGCTGGGCGTAGGCAGTGCTGCCAATTACTGGGGAGGGTCGTACTTTCATAACAATAAGTAATGACTGTTCAGAAGGCTAATCATCGTTCTTGTTGCCGAGTTCTCAGCTGGCACACAAAGCTCCTTGAAGCTCTGGGCGTGGCACGTGTAGAGCTCCTCCCCCTGTGGGCCAATAGGATTCATTACAGCAGGATTCATGCGGCCGGCCGTGTGCCAGTTTGATATGTAGCCTGTTTATGCGGCACGCCTTCAGTATTGAGTCCTCACCTACAAATGCCACATAGAGTTGTATTCTAAAAAGAATCTGGAAGATTAAAGAAAAGGACAAAATGCTGAATTTGCAAACCTTATTTTTTTATATATTATTTTGTATGACAAATTAGTATGTCATTGGTATGCTATCATATAGTATACTTAAAAGATTAGCAAGGAGTACATAACGCATAGTGCATGTTTTCAGACACTTAAATCCTAGATTTTCATCGTATATACCATTTCTGCAGATTACTAACGTAAGAAGGTGAATATGTTAATAGAAACCATAACTTGCACTTTTTGATCTCAATGCTTTTTTTCTTGCTGTATAAATGACATGCACAGTTAATTGCAGCTTTCCAGTGCAGCGTGTTAGGAGCACGCTAACATTTGCCATTACGCCTGTCTACTGGGCACTGGAGTATGTGAGGCTCTAGTGTAGAGTCAATATTCATTTAAGGGCATTCACATTGATATTTGATCCATTGTTCCTCTGTTACAGGGGCGTAGAGTAATTAAGACAAATTAACATAATCTTACATAAAATTCCTGTGTTGAAAATCAAGAAAATGTTGGTTGAAAGGCCTGAGGACTGCGAATGGATGTTACCAGATACTACATGTTTTACTCTGTGTTCTCCTGGTGTGTAATGCAGCCATTTACTGGTTTTGCCTGTTTGGAAGTTACATTCCAGAGAGCATTCTTGATGTGTTCAGCTTTTGAAAAGGGGGTTCTCATGAAGCTCTCTTCAGTCATTTACCACTGTAATTTTACACCATCTACCGGGTGTAGTGCTAATCTCACCATTGTGCTTCTGTTTCTTCACACCATGTACCAGATAGCAATAGCTGACGTGGCAAACATGTCTCTGCTTTATCTCTGGCTTTTCACTCTCACAATGGTCAGCTTTACTGGCAGTCACACTCTGTTCTCCATCTAGAATCAGCCAGAGACCTTATAGCTGTTTCTATAGCTGTTGTGTGGATGAACTAAGGAGGCATAAACACAGCTGGCCAACTGAGCAGGCAACAGCTGCCGTCCTCTTAAATGTGTGAACTATCTCTAAAATGGGATGTAATAATATCGCAGTTGACTTGGCATGGACGAGCTGACATTCTGAACTTCCAATCCAGTGTGCTGAGGCATGGTACCAAAGAGAAGGTTACAACAGGACAACGGTCATATAGCAGCCAAAATGAATAGGAAGGCACAACTTATCCACCCATTAAGAAACCTCCCCCTTTAAATCAGTGTTCCATGTCACCACTAAATCATATGGCAGCAATTCAGACCAGACGTCCAGCATTTGCTGCCCATTGATCTGGGACCAGCCTCCCTCGTCACTGGCATTGTCAAAAAACACAACATAGCTGACCACGGGTTCAAACGAATAGGCCTTTTAGTGGTGTGTTTGCCAGTATTGCAGACTGAATATAATGCCGTGTCGTCTCGGCTGGAGTGATGAATATGCAGAGCTTTGCCCGTGAGGGACTCGATGAAAATGTGTGGATCAAAACAGAATACAGGCATATGGCACATGTAATATTGATTAACACATTTGCTCTCTGCAGGCCTTTTTGTGGGTGCTTTTTGAATGTGGGTTGTGGGCTTTTCACACGTCACAGGATACTGCCTGACAGCGCGGCTGATAAGTTTGTCAGAAGGGGAGAAAGCGCCAATAGAAACCAACTCTTGGGTCCCGTCGACATGCGAGAGAACAAAAGAGCGTTTGAACGCCTGTGTCTGCGTTGCTTGTTTGCGTGGGTGTGACAGACAGGCAGCAAGAGAAGTAAATGTGTGTGTAGGTGTGTGCAGAGGCTAAGAGGCTAGTCTTGGTAAGCAGTGGTCTGAGGCGCTGACTAAAGGTCAGACCCCGGGATTTGCGCGTTACGGGCGGGTGTGTTTGATCGGAACAGCGCATCAATGCTGCTTTGTTCACACAGGCGGCTTTCTGGCTGGCCTCGTCAGCGACGTGCACAGGAGGCCAGTGGCCCTCGCAACTGGCATAAAAGGAGGAATGAGAAATTAATGACAAGGGAAAAAAAAAAAAATACCGCATGGGTGTGCGCATGCGCGCACATCCGCATACGTTTCCGCTTGCTGGTTTTTAATCAGTCCCTTGGGAATGAAAGGTCATGTGTGTATTCAGAATGTTTGCATACACTTTCTATCAAGGTTAGTGTGTTTATAAACTCCAAGAATATTTCACACTATCAAATTAATTTCCCCTCTGTAACTGTACTGGATATAAGCTCCAGTTGGTTCTGCAGCTTTTCTCCTGTTTAGGAGATTTTGTAATAATAAAATCTCCTGATTTTAATCATTAGTAATTTTGTATGCCACACATGAACTTCTAAGGCATTCAGAAGCAGCTAATATCTATGTGCTGATTCGCAATCCAAATCTATCACAGCCCAACATACTGGAAAGCAGTCAGACCTTACTCTGCATTGCAAAGATCTCAGCAAACTGCAGTAAAAGTGCAGATTCTAACATTCTCATTCGGGGCCGAGTGTGGCGATGGCATGGAGCTACCAGACTCGTTCCAGACTCACCTTCCTGTACTGCTGTATGGGTGGACAGCACGCGATCTTCGAGTCTCTCCAGCGTCCGGTTGCCTCAGACAGAGAGGGAGGCTTGCTGTTGTGCTGTGGGTGTTTGGGGAGCAATGGGATGACCCTCCACCAGGTCCTTAGACCGTAGCCCTTAAACTCCACGTAGACATGAGCACAAACACACAAAATGGAGAGAAGCATGCAAACGCGCAGGAGAACCCACCGGCTCACCCTTTGCTTCAGCATCACAGATTTCCTCCGTTCTTTCTCTCTCATATGCCCTGTGACAGGCATGTGAATTCTCAAGAGTTCTTCTCTCCACTTACAGGCCTTTGAATGCTCCCATATTCTCTTATTTTCTTTCTCTTCCACTTCTGGTTAGCTTTCAGTCTGTTTTCTTTCTTTTTTATCCCATTCTCTTTTCACCACTCTGGGTTGGAGGGTTGCTCTCCCATCTGTTGAGTGCCCTCATCCTTCTTGCTTGTTTGCATAAATCTGGATTGGGCTGAGTAGTGAAGCTCACCATTTACAAAGTCCACCGTCTGTGAACATCTTGGTCCATGCTGCTCTGACAGAGTTCACATGTGTGACAGTCTGAAAATGATAAAATGTATAAAAAAAACATTAGCTTGGTTCAGAATTTCCTGTTTTGAGAGCTCCACATTTGTAGATCTCACACACAGACATACATGCAGAGAGACAAGATTGCACGCACTCTCTGTCTCCTACCCACACACACACACACACACACACACACACACACACACACACACACACACAGAAAATGCCTCAACTTTTAGAACCTCCCCCTGTTCAGTTCAGCAGCCATCCCTGTTTTTCTTTACTGTGTGTGCAGTCTTCCAGCTGTCTGCAGGATCAGGCCAGAACAGACGGCAGCAGGATTTTTCTTCATCCTCTCCACGTGACAGTTTTAGCAGGTTCTGGCCAATAACATTAAATCCCAAATTCCGATACCCAAAGACGGTAAGTGGTGCTATAACAAAGTGCATAACACCTCTTTCTGAGGGTAACAATGACCCAGCAGGTTCCTGCCACAGTGGAGGACAGGTTTTGATGAAACAAAACCTGCCAGATATCGTCTTGTTACAGGAGAATATATTGAAGAAAATAGTATACAAGTCCAAGCTGCTTTCCCCAACTTGGTAACTGGAGAGGGATTCTGTACAAACTTCCCTCTTTCTCCAATGGTTCATCACTATGTTCCTTCTCAGTGTCTTGTCTACCTCTCGCCCTTAAGCTACGCACACTTGCCCTCAGCTCTGGCCCATGCTAGCTGTGATCAGTTACAGTTGATGTTCACACAAAACCTTGTACAACTCTAATTAATCGATAGCGACCTCAGAGTCATTCATTTGGTGACATGCATACTTTATCCAATTGTTCATTAACTGCCTCGTGAGAGATAAATTGCTCATACCTTAAATTAATTTATAAAGATACTGCATCAAAGATGATTTTGAAAACGGTCCGGAATTTTTAAATATCAGTTAAACCACTACCAGTTTTGATTTATTTCATTTGGTTAAAAAAAACATATTCCTTTCAGCCTAATACATTAAAAAACACAACCACCACCACCACCACAACAACAACAACAACAACAAACTAATGAACTTTTCCTTTGTTTTCGCAGACAGAAAGGATAAATATGTTTGAACCAAAAACATGGGACAATATTTCCCCCTGCTGGTTGGACATTATAGGCTTAAGTGGGGCAATCCGTCACTAATCGTACCAGCATTTGAAATATAGAGTCAGCTTGTGCTTTGAAATCCAGATGTAAATGACTCAAAGACACATAGCACCACCCACTGGTAACTGCACTTCCCCTTGATTATACCATATGTTTCATGGTTGATAAATTACCCAATCACAGTGTTTTCTAGGTCAATGTAGAAATGCCTGAAAGATTAATGTGTGACTGTTAGGTTAAGAAATTCACAGATTTCGTACAGAGTATTAGCTTTTATTAACATAAAAATGACAAATATAAAATGTATTGCAGTTTAACTTTCATCTCAAGTGAAATGTTCTGGACTGTTTTGCTTTTATTTGATCTTATCTGATATAAATATTTGTTTGCTCATTTGTACATCTGTGTACCTTCATGGCTGTTTATGCCCAGCTCATCAAAGCAATGTAAAAGTGTTTATTGTGTCTTCCATATGGAAGCATCAGAAACACATGAACTTGAGAAATATGAGTTTACCGCAGTAAAAGTTAAATATATTCTCATCAGCCACGTTATAAGTTGACTACGTGACCAGGGAAACATTATATACGTGTATGATTATGATCAATATCCATTCATGCATCATTAGTAAGTCACATTAAAATGGTCATCACAAGTCAGTTTCTGACCACAGGACCATTGACACTGTGACATATTGAACAAATCTGCACTTTAAGATAATGCAGGCTCGTTGGAGTTTTTATATGTGCCAGTGTCTCTGCTGAGTTGAGAGTGATCCACCACCCAGAAACATCCAGCCAACATTCAGACAACGGTCTTGTGTTCAGTAACTGAACACCAGTGAAGGACTTGAAGTGGTTAGTTAACAAACTCTGTGATCGTCTGTAAGATAAAATCTATCCTATACGATGCTTGAAATTTCACTTACAACACTTTTCAAAGCATTTAGCTTCTTGAAACATGAGCCTTTCCTACTCAGTCATCTACGACCCTGAATACCTGTAGTACATTTCCCATCCAGAATTATGGCAAGTTTAAATGGTCCTTTATTCTTCAGCTGAGTGGTTGAAAATGAATAGAGTAGCATCTAGTTTGCTCAGTAGTAATGTTTCATGGACACTGGTGTATGGGCTCTTTGCTGGTTTATTACCTGCTGTATCAGTGATTGAGTACTCTACTTTAGAACATGCAATTATTTCACGTGTAGCAAAAGGCAGAGAACTGATGTAGAGGTTCAGACGGAGCCATCCTCCGCACTCACGCTTTTGTGCTTTCTTTTTGGAAGTCAGATGTAGGACTCCACATTTTTGTCATTTGTCCTCTGATTCTCAAAGCTATCAGTTTTGTGGGCCATTTCTGTAGTTTGGTGCTCTGGGAGAAGGATGCAAAGAGAGGTCCTGAGTTCAAATCCCAGGCAAGTCCAGGTTTACAAGCCTGTGACTGTTCATCAGTATAACATTTCAGTCCAGGTTTACAAGCCTGTGACTGTTCATCAGTATAACATTTCAGTCCAGGTTTACAAGCCTGTGACTGTTCATCAGTATAACATTTCAGTCCAGGTTTACAAGCCTGTGACTGTTCATCAGTATAACATTTCAGTCCAGGTTTACAAGCCTGTGACTGTTCATCAGTATAACATTTCAGTCCAGGTTTACAAGCCTGTGACTGTTCATCAGTATAACATTTCAGTCCAGGTTTACAAGCCTGTGACTGTTCATCAGTATAACATTTCAGTCCAGGTTTACAAGCCTGTGACTGTTCATCAGTATAACATTTCAGTCCAGGTTTACAAGCCTGTGACTGTTCATCAGTATAACATTTCAGTCCAGGTTTACAAGCCTGTGACTGTTCATCAGTATAACATTTCAGTCCAAGTTTAAAAGCCTGTGACTGTTCATCAGTATAACATTTCAGTCCAGGTTTACAAGCCTGTGACTGTTCATCAGTATAACATTTCAGTCCAGGTATACAAGCCAGGTTTACACACACACACACACACACACACACACACACACACAGTGTAAACAAAAACATCACTTGAAGATGTCTTTGGCATGTATGAACTATGTATTAATCTGGAAAGAGCTATAAGGGGCTCCACTAAAATGCACAGTTCAGCAGGCGTGAGCTATAAATATATGCTGTGACCTGCTTGGTCCTAATAATAAACATTGCAACCACCCTCACTGCTGTATAACAATAGTTATAATAAGCTGTCAACGTGAATCTGTACTTCAGTTTTACTGAGTACCTGAGGATTTGGGTTATCTGAGCAGCCAGGTCCGTAAATTATGATTATTTGGATTGGATTAAGGTTATGTGGATTATTTGACTGGCCATGCCTGTAAATATAATAAAAATACCTGTAAATTACATAAAATTGTTGCAGAGGGAGGGGGAGCAAGAGAGAGAGACCAAAGGCTTGGCATCTCAGAGGGAAGATTATGATTATGGCTGATGATCTGTGTCGCATTATCTCCGTTCACATGACCCTAGCAAATGTATTGTAGCAAACATTTTATTGCACAGTTTTTGCCTATCTATGTAAATATGCCATTGAAAACTGTACATTTATGATAACATAAAACTGGGATAGTCCTCCTGTAACAATAATACTCTCAGGTTTCTGACTTTAAAAAATATAAATTCATTGCTAAAATTCTGTTGTTTTCCTCAAAATTTATATATATATATATATATATATATATATATATATATATATATATATATATATATATATATATATATATATATATATAAAAATATAATATATATATATTAAATTAAGTTAGATGCCACAGCGTTGGTTCCTTCTTGCTTCTGGACTATGTTGAGTGACCCTCTTGATGCTGAGGTTAACCTTCTCTCCAGAGATTTTCAAATCTCTCTTTGGGAGCCTTGGTCATGATTTACAAGCAGCTCAACTCCAAGTCATGTGAGCTCTTACCCTTAATGTTTTAGACCTTTATTAAGTTCACATTGAGGTTTGTCATATTAAAGAGTTTTTTTCTTGCCACAGTTACTGCTGAGATGCATATTAGGGGTTGAGATCCAAATTTATGTAAAAGTACTTTGCAATGCTGTTGTGAATACTATCCAAAATAGAAATACTTTGAACTGAATAGAATACAAAAGAGTGTGAATTTCAAGGGCAGAAAACCATCTCATCCTATGACAGAATACCACACTTAAGAGGAGGACACCCTCCACATTGAATGGGAGCTAAGCAGACTCCACAAACTGAATCACTCACAAACTGAATCACTGCTGAACATAAAGCAAGGGAGTACAACTGTTTCCAGTAGTGCAAAGTAAAAACAATAAATCACTCTTCTTAGAATACACATACTGCCACTAGTTACCAGAATATTATATCCAGTTTATCTTAAGGCTTTTAGCATTGTAGTTGCCTTAAAAGTGGGGAAACCTGATTCTGGCAATGTCTGTAAAGCTTTAAACATTGTATCCATAGTAAAACAGGGTTCTTCTGGTAAAACAATCCCTAACTACAGTTGTGTCAGTCAAAATTGATAAGAGGGTGTGAATGGCTATCATAAATGTTTGTGTGATAATGTTGATTACATTTTCACATTGTCACATTAGTTTCTATCACCGTCATAGTAATCTATTGATGTGGTTAATAAGACACAGTGATCACTTTTGTAAGTCACTAAATGTGTGTGTGTGTGTGTGTGTGTGTGTGTGTGTGTGTGTGTGTGTGTGTGTGTGTGTGTGTGTGTGCGTGTGTATGCATTTTTACATGGATCTTTACATAGTATTTGAAATAGCTAGTGTTTTGAATGTAACATGGCTTCACCTCCTAGAGCTTTAGAAGCACTTTGCTTACTTTGCTATTACACAAGATTTCCAGAGAAACATTTTGGACATTTTGGGCAGAGGTCCTTCATCAGCTGTCCAAGCAAAGTTCAAGAAGGTGAAATATATATAACAAGTTTACACACACACACATACACACACACACGCACACACGCACACGCACACACACACACACGCACGCACGCACGCACACACATCACGGGGTAAGACCAGTGACTGGACACCAAAAATACACACACAGTAAGACGAGTTAACACAAAACCACGAATGTAGGCTGGCGCACCACAACCCTCATCAAATATTTTCTAACGGACGTTAGCACCGCGGTCAACGCGATCATATATGTAACCAAATAGACATTTAATAGGATTTTGTAAGCCTATTACTCAGAATTCCTACAATAAAAATGACTGCGAATCATACCATGGACACAGGAGTAAGTGTACTTCAAGAATCTACTAAAGTGATCTGATAACAATTTGATTTGTGTATTTTATGGAGCTTCAAATATGGCATATATGAAATCGAACAGACATTTAATATGATTTTGCTACCCCATTACTCCAAACTCCTACAGTAAAAATGTCTACGAATCATACCATGGGTACAAGAGTAAGTGTTCTTCCAGAACCTACTGAAGTGATCTGCATAACAATTTGATTTGCGTATTTTATAGAGCTTCAAGTAGTGATATATAGTGAACCGAATAAATATTTAAGAGTATTTTGCCATCCCATGACTCCAAAGTCCTACAGTAAAAACACTTCAACATCATATTCTGAATATGTTGGAAAGTGTTCTCCAAAAATATAACGGATGGAACTGATAGCAATTTGATTTGTGTATTTTATGTAATTTTAATATATACTCTAGTGAAATGATTAGACATTTGCACAATATTGCTACGATATTTCTCAACGTTCACACAGTAAAAACCTAAGGAAATATTATCATGAGTAACTAAGAAAGTGATCTTTATAAATATGGTGGATTTAACTTAAAAGAAATAGATTTTACTGGGAAGCTTTGAATTTCCGAAAAGGTATGTTAAAGAACACATTTATTTTAGATTTCCAATGTCTACACTAACAGCGAGATAAACTTTCCCCCCACGTCGTTTTACAAACTGGCTACCGTAATACGAAATGTAGGCGCACACCGACGGCCCCGGTGTGGCTAGCGCGACCGAGCTTTTGCGTAGAGCAGACTGCGTGACAAGCGTTTTTATACTAAGCCATTCAGCCATTCACCATAACATAGGATGACCCTGTCAAATGTTGACCGCTCTAACTGGTCAGTTCTTTTCTTTTCTTCGCAGTTCATTCAGTAAGAGCTCCCCCCAGTAACCACCCCTTCTCCGCGAGGGGATGAATGAGGTCTAGCACAAACCGTTGGTGTCTAGTTAAAGAAGGAGCTCCCGCGCACAGAACTCCAGAACAAACTCAGAATGGCAACCGGTGTCGAAAAGCTGTTTGACGAACTCGGGCACTTCAGAAAGTAAGTTGTTGGAGGTAATATGAAAGTATTGAAAAATACGCCTTTTTAAAAAGTATTTTTATTTTTATTTTTTTTAACCTCAATAGTTGTGTTGGACAGTGATCCGTCGGTTTAAAATGAACTACATTACTTCTTCACTTCATACTTCATTTCCTTCATACAGACTAGGCTTCTTCTTTTTTTAAATTAAAAAATAAAATAAATAAATGTATTTTTTGTTGGTTACTGCTATGCGTTTGGAGCCCATTTGTGGGCAGATATACCACTGCGAATATGCATTATGAGCATATTTTAATATAATTTTTTTTTTCATTTAGAAAAAGCATGAAGATTGTCTTGAAACCAACTGTGTAAAAATATTTACGAGATATTTTAGCTTAATTTAGAAGCTCAGAACAGAAAATACTATCAAGAATTCTTTTTTTGTCTGCAGTTTTCCATGAATGCTTTTTAAGCAAATATTTTTTATCAAATAATCCTAATGAGGATGCTCGCTGAGTTTTTGTAATGTATCTATTCCTCATCTATAAGGTTCCAGGCATGCCTCTATTTCGCTGCCATTTTCCAGGCCATCTCGTGTGGGATTCACTACCTGGCCTCCGTTTTCTTGGTGGATACACCGAATTTCCTGTGCGATCCACCAGGTAACATCACGAATGTCCTGTACGGGAACCACTCCATGGCCTCTCTGGATGATATCTGGTCATTCTACAGTCCCTGGAAGGGTCCGGTGATAGTGCAGACCATTATGGGGGAGCAGTGGGAGCTTAGCCCCTGTCGCAAAGCGCTGCGTCATGACACGCTTGACTTCGAGTACGAGTTTCTTGGCAATAAGTCTATGGAGGCATGCGGCCGCTACCTGTACGACCACAGCCAGGTGGAGCAGAGCATCGTGACAGACTGGGACCTGGTGTGTGAGAAGGAATGGCTTGCCAAGCTTTCACAGCCTACGTTTATGCTGGGGGTCCTGATTGGGGCTCTGGTGTTCGGGGACATCGCAGACAGGTGTGCATTTGTGCCTAAAGCGTGTATAAACTGACCATCCTTTTTTCCTCTTTTTTTTTTCATCTACGCTTCATATCGTAGGTGCATTTTATACGCGTACAATTACAGAATGTAACCTTATCTTCTATCATGTCCTGTTCATCTCCGATCAGTTTCTGTCCTTTAGAACCCTTGCTTTCTGGATTTTATTTGAATGGTGTGCTGTTCTCAACCAAGCATTACTACTGACATGACATCAACCAGTGTTCAAATTAATAGGCACAGAAGCTTTAGAAATGGTTCGTTAATGGGCAGCTTAACCCAAACTGTGTATGTTATCAGATGTACTGTAACCTCTACAGTCCATCTGATACTAGGAGGATAGTGAGTGTATGTTCACCAGAGAGTGCGACTGTGAGTTCCATATGGCTCAGTGGCTCCGCACATTAGTCTCACTAGGGCATGTCAGGGAACATGTAACGATGTATGCCAACTAAATGTGGCTCTTTGAGAGTTAACAGGGCATCTTTAGACAGGGCAGAACTGAAAGCTATCAGCTCAGCAGGCTATATAGCTCAATGGCCGCTCAGTTCACACAAACTGGACTTAATGTGAGTCACTAATGTGCTCAGTGTTTCTGAGCACATTGTGTGTGTGTGTGTGTGTGTGTGTGTGTGTGTGTGTGTGTGTGTGTGTGTGTGTGTGTGTGTGTGTGTGTGTGTGTGTGTGTGTGTGTGTATGTGTGTGTGTGTGTGTGTGTGTGTGTGTGTGTATGCTGAGCAGGCTGTAGTGAAGACTGGGAAAGGCAGGGAGGCACCAGTGTTTTATGTGTTAGACTACAGCAGTCAGATAAACAAATCACACAATAGTGCATAATATATAATAGTGCATAATATATAATAGTGCATAATATATTTGCTTGCATAACAGCATTCTGTAAGATCTTTTCTACCTGAAAGAACTATCATGATGTTCGCTGGAGCATGAGAGCATTACATGAGACAGGGTGCCCATTTCACCGTTTTTATACTAGAGTACTTTTACAAGATTGAAAAGAAATGCATATATAGGATTAAATTCAAAACGTATCCAAGCCTATACTGTGCAAAAGTTTTAGACACAGAAAAGTTTTACAGAATTTGTATATATTTTTAGTCTTCTAGCACAGAAGCACCTGTGGGGTAATTCACAACAAAGGCTGGTGGATTATAGCTGTTTAACCTTAAAATAAGTATTAGATGATGATCTGGTAGGAGTCACATATCTCCCAAGTAGATGTTTCACAGCAGACAGATGTTTCCAGATGTGAGATGTCTCCCAAGTAGATGTTTCACAGCAGACAGATGTTTCCAGATGTGAGATGTCTCCCAAGCAGATGTTTCACAGCAGACAGGTGTTTCCAGATGTGAGATGTCTCCCAAGCAGATGTTTCACAGCAGACAGGTGTTTCCAGATGTGAGATGTCTCCCAAGCAGATGTTTTACAGCAGACAGTTGTTTCCAGATGTGAGATGTCTCCCAAGCAGATGTTTCACAGCAGACAGATGTTTCCAGATGTGAGATGTCTCCCAAGCAGATGTTTCACAGCAGACAGGTGTTTCCAGATGTGAGATGTCTCCCAAGCAGATGTTTCACAGCAGACAGATGTTTCCAGATGTGAGATGTCTCCCAAGCAGATGTTTCACAGCAGACAGGTGTTTCCAGATGTGCTGGTCTTTTGCAAAAGCACAAACAAACAGGCATAGTTGAGGACAAGGAACACAGTGATCACCAACGGAGACTTAGAGCAGGAGATTTGAAGCATCTCAAGCTTACTTCTCTTCTAAATCGGGAGCTGTCCAGCACTGCTCTCAGGTCAGAACTAGAATAAGCCACATGGACCTGGTGGACCCATCTACAGTCCAGAGAAGTCAAAGTCGAAGTCAAATGTATTTATACAGCACCTTTTACAACAGCCGTTGTCACAAAGCAGCTTTACACAGTCCAAGCCCACAGTGAGCAAGCCAAGAGCGACAGTGGCAAGGAAAAACTCCCTAGAGCACGAGGAAGAAACCGACACCAGACACTACGATAGTACCGATATAAACAATAAAGAGTAGAATAAGTAGTGAGAGAGAAAAAAGAATAATAATAAAAATAAATAATAAGCAATGACTGTCTATTCCGGTTTTCTTCTTCGACAGTGTGTGTGTGTGTGTGTATCTGAAACTCATCTTCCATTAGACAGTCTGTTGAGGGGGTGGTGGGAGTAGCCATGGCAGCTGAGACAGGCTGAGGCTCAGGAACAACAGGACACCAGAAGTGGGTGAACCTCAGCAGAAAGAGAGAATAGATCATTAGGCATGTCCATGTATGAGGGTGTGTAAATTAGGTATCCATAATGTGCAAAGATGGACTCCGGCAGATCTAGCTATGGCAACACAGCTAAAAAGATAGTTATGAGAGCACCCTGGAACATCAGCACTCCGCCGCTCTCAGTCAACAAACTTGAGTGACAAAAGAGTGGTAAAGTGACAGCATCATAACATCCCAGTTTACCATAACTCTCAATGCCCATGGACCCCTAGATGTACACCTTTACCTAAGAGGGGAAGTACAGTTATGTGCAAAATAATAGCAGTCTATCATCACTAATGTATTTAATTACTGATTTTGACAGAAAAGATAATACAATATGGGGAAAAAAATTTATGACTAGGTATAGCCGAGTAATGAGCAACCAACAGAATTAACAGTCACACACATTGCAATGCACACATTGACTCATTTAATGAAAGGGGCGTGTTCAAATTAATAGCAGTGTGGAGTTCAATTAGTGAGGTCATTCAGTCTATGAAGAAACAGGTGTCAATTATGGCCTTCATTTAAAGAAGGAGGGCAGCACATGTACCTGCTGGTTTTAACACTTGCTCAGTGAGTAAAATGGGTCGTTCCAGACATTGTACCAAAGGAGAAAAAACTTTGATCAAGAAGTTGATTGGAGATGGGAAAACATATAAGGAAGTGCAGAAAATAATTAGCTGCTCAGCTAAAATTATCACAAATGCTTTAAAATGGAAAACAAAACTTGGAACACGTGGTAGGAAAAGAAATACTAGCATCCATGTAGATCATAGAATAACAAGAATGGTTAAGAAGCATCAGCTCCAGGGAAATCAAAGAAGATCTTCAGTTACCTGTGAGTACTGCAACAATCAGAAGGTGCCTACGTGAAGCCAAACTATTTGCCAGAAACCCTCGTAAAGTACCATTGCTGAAAAAAGAAAGGTTGGAAAGGTTACAGTTTGCCAAAGAACACATTGACTGGCCTAAAAAGAAGTGGCGCAACATTCTATGGACAGATGAGAGCAAGATTGTTCTTATTGGGTCTAAAGGCCCAATAAACAACTTTCAGTTTATACTGTTTGTAAATGAAAATGAAGACACTGCTATTTTTTTTTAACAGCCCATTATTCTTTTTTTCATTTTCAGTTTAAAAATTTATATTTCGTTCATGTTTTCATTTGGAATTGAATGTGCAGTGCTCCCAGTGCCTTTGCGTATATGGAAATAAATGCTGTTATGAGGACTGAGCTTTTTCTCCGTTGTGTTAAACACACTGATATTATTTTGCACATAACTGTCACCTAAATGCTTTCGCTGTCACTGTCTTTCCTCCTCCAGGGTTGGCAGGCGACCCATTCTAATGGCCACCAGTTTGTGTCAGTTTGCTTTTGGCATCACTGTGGCATTTACAGGGAACTACTACTACTTTGTGGTCATGCGATTCCTGCTTGCCATGGTAAGTCAGTCATTTCAGCCACCAGTTTCAGTTGCTGCCGAGAGTGGTATAGTGTAGTGGGTAATAAGTCTGCCTCCCCTAAAGGGGAATGGAGTTCAGTCTCTTGTTTGGGGACAGCAATACCAGTAAGACTCCTAACACTATGTTCACCTACCTATGTAACATGACTGAAATTATAAGTCATTCTGGATAAGAGTGTCTGCATAAATGCAAATGTTGTTGTTTTTGAGAAGTGTTCCTTAGTGATTGAGCAAAGAAACATTCATGACATGTTTTTGAGTTGCTCCATGTAGCCTTAGGTAATCACTGAGCAAATTAACAGGGGTGGGAGAGAGCCCCTGTTTACAGAGTGCTGGAGGTGAAAGTTGGAGGTCAGCTGTTGTCATGGGCTATCTCTCTCTCTCTCTCTCCCCCCCTCTCTCTCCCTCTCCCTCTCTCTCTCCCTCTCCCTCTCCACTTGTTTTCTAGATCTCCTCCTTTTGTGCGTCCCTCTTTCATGTCACCTTTAGGTGGTAATTTTTTTATCACGTTTAGATTTACAACTGTCACTTGGTGACTTTCTATTTGCACATGCGCACACACACATACGCGCACACATGCTTACAGTGTTTCCATGTCTCAGCACAGTCTTATGACTTGCCAGTAAATTCTGCAGTGCATGCTTTTCCAAACATGCCCTTGGCACGGTCTTGTGTGTGTATGTGTATTTAAGTTTGCACTTTCACAAATAATTATTTGTTTATTTATTTGTACAGTTTATTTGGTTTGAAATATGCATTTTCATGATATTTTAGGACTGAAGCTATCATGTACTGTTTCAAACATTGTTTAGATAAAAAAATCTAAATAAATAGAACAAACTTAAGGCTTTGTGTGTGTATGAGAGGGAGGTAATTTACTCAAGAATAAAGAAAAGTTAAACATCGATTCCATTTAAAGGAATCATTTCTCATCCCTCTGTTTCCAGACCTCTTCTTTCGTTCCTTTCTCAATCTTTCTTCCCTCTGCTTCACTTTTAAACTATTTCACATGACAAAAATCCAACCTCCCCCCCCCAACCAATTCCACTCTCATCCCCACCTCCTTCTCCTCCATCATCCTCCACCCTCTCTGACCTCTCTCTCTCTCTCTCTCCAGGTGTCGAGTGGCTACCTGGTCGTGGTTTTCGTCTACGTTACGGAGTTCACGGGTAGCCGGGTGCGCACGTGGACGTCCATGCACGTGCACGCTTCCTTCGCTGTGGGCATCATGATTGTGGCACTGGTTGGCTACCTGGTGCGCGTCTGGTGGCAATACCAGATCATCCTGACTCTTAGCACCTGCCCCTTCCTGCTCTACTGCTGGAAGTTCCCCGAGACGCCCTTCTATCTAATGGCTAAAGGGCGGCACAAGGAAGTCCAGGAGCTCTTGGACACCATTGCCCACTCTAATGGCCTGGAGCCCAAGCTGAAGGTATCCCCCTTTGTCTTACACCATCAAGGTGCATTATCCACTGCCCTTAAATTTCTCCATTTAAGGATGAAAGTGTGATTTGTAGTTTAGATTCTTCCTGGCTAGGAAAACATGACACTAGTAACTGATGATTTTTACCACTTGCAAAATTTGAGACAGGTTATAATACTTATTTTACAATAAACATATCAAATCATCCACATTTTGTCCATATTTAACTGTAAGAAACCTAAATCATCAGTACAGGTGTGAGCATCAGTGTCTCCTTAGTAGATTACAGTCGTGGTTAAAGTGATATTGTTCTTGAGTAGCTGATCTGACTCATGTACTGCTTCTGAAGTGTGAAGGTGGGACTTACTGGTGCAACCTGTGCTCAGCACACTGAAGTGGACAGGTGTGTGAGAGAATGTGTCCTCTCTGCTCTGCACTGATAAGAAGCTGTTTGATTGGATGGGCAAGCATAGCACAGATATCTAGGTCTGAAAATTAAACTACAAGGGTCTCTGAAAATGAGATCATAGCCTTCACACAGACTGAGAGAAGGAGTGTGACAAGCTGCCCTCCTGGCACTGGTATGCACTTATATTATGGCACAACACAGAATGTGTTTTCACTAGTAATGCTTGTATCCGATGGATTTTTTTCAGTGACATGAAATGACTGTAAACTACTGGTGTAATTTTATTAGGTTTAATAGACATGAAATATGAAATAATATGAAAAAGGCTACTCTTTGGACAGTTTTGAATTTGGCTGGTGTTTCTCTGTGCCAATTAGATCTACATTGTCATACAGCAGTGAAGAAACTCTGAGCCATGCAATATTACAGTCAATGTTATTAGCTTACCACAGAGGGATATGTGTGCGCTGGGGGGGGGGGGGGGGGGGGGGGGTAATCTGTAAGATGGACCTCTGTGACCTGACAGATGATGCTGTGGTGCTAATGAGCCTATGTAGCTTGATGCGATTGAGCATTGACTACAGACCAGTGCAGATTTGAGCAGGAAAAGTGTGAATCACGGTGATAGCACATCTCTGAACCACAACGTAGGTGACGGAGCTGATGGAGAGGGGCAGGGCGGCAGCAGGTGAAGGTAGGCAGGACGACCGTGGCCTGGAAGAGGCAGAGAGAAAACTCAGCATCCTGGACATGTTCAGAAGCTGGCGGATGGCTCGCCGTGGCATCACCTGCTGGGCCATCTGGTTCATTGGCGCACTGGGCTACTATGTCTTCAGCCTGGGCTCCGTCAACCTGGGAGGAAACCAATATGTCAACCTCTTTCTGGTCGGTAAGAAAAAGAGAGAGAGAGAGAGAGAGAGAGAGAGAGAGAGAGCGCACGCAATGGTACGTTCTTGCAACAGTATCATAGCAATTTGTGGAGACTCAGGAAGGCAAATGTTCATCCAAACATTGTTCATCCAAACATTGTTGTTTTTAGTGTTACATCACCAAAGGATCATTTGATTGGTTGCTGGCAGGTGCTGTTGAGCTGCCCTCATACCTGATTGGCTGCTTTGCCATGGACCGAGTTGGCAGGAAGAGAACCTGTGCTCCAGCACTGCTCCTGAGTGGAGTTGCCTGTATGCTCATAATGGCAGTGCCGCAGGTACAACTGGGTGTATGTGTTTTGGGAGGTGCATATCGGCATGGCTTCATGTATTTATGTGTCTAAATCAAATTTAGACCCATAAATGCATGAAGACATGCCAACATGCTTGTGTGCAATTAAAATAATCTGAATATAAGTAATTGAAAGTCATTCATGGAGTGAACATGGGTTGCAATTTATCTAATGTTACTTTTTCTAGGACACGTCCAAATTGGACTTAATTTGAGATGAGATCATCATTTTACTATTATTCATTTGTGAGTCCATCAATCTGTGTCTCCAATTGTAGTTATATTTGTGTGTAAGAGGCTTGAACTGTGATGCACTGTGTTTTTATGTCTGTTTTTCTGGTCTGACACTAAAAACGTCTGAAATGGCTAATCAGAGAAGAACTTTATACTTTGTTCTAGAAGGGAATGGAAACAAGACATATAAACAGACCTTCTAAATTGGAGTGAATGTTTTCTGTTAATGAAAAGAAAAGAGAACAAGAAACACTCATCTATGAACTTTCTGACCAGATGTGTTTATTTACTTAGCATGAAACTGTACACTTAAAAAAAAGTCCTTGTTGGGAAAACCTTTATCTTTTGATTATTTTGATTGCAAGTTCACAAAAAAAACAAAAACAACTTGAACTTTAAATTATTGGACCTGCAATGCATTTTAGTCATTTATATCATGAAATTTATAATGATGTAATGATATTATTATAGAATGAAAATTATAAACTATGGGCAGTGGTAGCTCATTGGTTAAGGTACTTGACTAGTACTCAGAAGGTTGCCAGTTCAAGTACACTGCTGTGAAGTTGCCACTGTTGGGCCCCTGGGATTAACCTTCAATTGCTCAAAAATTGTACTCAGTCACTTTGGATAAAAGTGTCAGGTAAATGTAAAATAGTTTGTTTATGTAGTTCACAGCAATTCCGATCAGAGGGAAGAACAATCCATAGGGAACTTTGTGTTCAGTAACTATGGGCTACTATGAGTTCATGGGTGAGCACACACATTATCATCACTGCTTTCGAGCAGCCTGTGACACAAGCATCTGGTTTAAATGCTGTCTGTGAGAAGGCAACAGCTGAGACGTGCTCAGGTTCTCTCATAACTATCAGGCCTGTGGGGTTGAATCCTGAAACACCCACCGCACGACAGAACAGCTGTAGTGACAGAAAAAGGCTTGGTTTATCACTGTCACTGTTAGGATTAAGGTAGCCATGTGTGACTTTTTAAAGTGAGTCACGTTAAAAGAGTTCATTTTGACTGTCTTGAACCATTTTTCTGAACTGAAGTGTAATATTGTGCTTTTGATTTCTTTCAATATAATTGTAATTGTTTTTAATTTAAACCAGTGTTCTTATTTCATTATTTCAGAATATTTTTCTACATTTTACCTTTCTCTTATGTAAAGCACTATGAGTATAAAAATAAGCTATATAAAAAATTGGCTTTCTTTGACATGTCTGGTTATAATGCATCGGTTACATCTTTTAAGATATGGTATCTTCTTTTGAGAGCAACTGTGTTTTACAAGTCATAGTTTCTGTCATAATAGTGACGCCTGTGTTTTCTTGATGCTCCATTCATTTAAAGCTGTTGTTGCAGACAACCTATTTGAGCTACAGTTTTTTGCTAACTTCTCCCAGATTTAGCCAGTGAAGTTGTCCACTGCCACCTGTCAGTCTCATGCCCTCCAAAAAATATTTTCGCAAAGCGCCAAAGCAATGCAAGTCAGTCTTTTTTTTTTCCCAGAGTTCTTGCTCTAAAAGTTCAAAACAAAAATAATGGCTTAAGCTTTGAAAGTAGAGAATATTAAATGATTGGCTCAGCTTTTATATAACACACGGTCTGTCTTTGTGTTTAGTATTTTGCAGCTGTCTTTGTAATTATTCCCCAGCGAGTTAACATTTGAAAACGCTCAATAGAAGATTCAGACAAACAAATTTATTCTCGTACACGTCATGTTCCATGGACATAGCGCAATATCTAATATCTGTGAGGTTAGACTAGTGTCTCGCCAGCCACACTGCAAAGATTTAAAAATAGCTATGCACTGGACAGGTGCATAGCAGCAGACAGAGTGTGGGTTACCCTGTGGACTGGGGTGTCATACACTTCCTTCTCTTTACTCACATGAGGGCAAAAATGGGGCCAAATGATTTCATGTGGTTAACAGGGAACAGATGTTTGGATCCATCAGTTAACATGTATTTGATTTTATTCAAATCATAAATCTTGTACATTGTTGACTGAACTATTGAAGGTCTTTCTTTAAGGGTTTCATACAACAAAACTGTGAGCAGCAATGCACAGCAACTGTCTGCTGGATATTAATGCTTTCTCTTTTCTGCAGGACAGCAGGTTTTTGGCTGTCATCCTTAGTATGACTGGGAAGTTTGCTATCGCCATTGCGTTTGGCCTGATTTACCTATACACATGTGAGCTGTACCCCACAGTCATAAGGTGTGTAGAGTGTAAAATATATATATATTAAATAATGAAGCAAATTGATAAGCCTCGTTGATGAAATGTGCTTTATACATCAACCCGCTTTGCCTTGTCTTGCCTGATTGTAAAGCAGGGTGGATGTGTAAAGGGTGTAGTAACATGGGTGTAGTAACTTGCAGGTCGCTGGCGGTTGGCAGTGGCAGTATGATGTGTCGGGTTGGCAGTGTGGTGGCTCCTTTCTGCGTCTACCTTGCGGACATCTGGGTCTACCTGCCTCAGGTAAACATGGCACACTGCCATTCTGTGGCAACACGTTCGACACCGAAGAAACACAATCGGCCATACTTTACCTTGACCATTCCCAGATATGAATAGTGATTTATCCCAGCATCGAATGATTAGGGATCAAGTAGGTTTTTTCCAAAAGTATATTTACTGGATCATTCTGACCATTCGAAGAATTATGGTGGTCCTGTTTTATGAAATTGTCCAGAAAAAGACAAATGCATGGATCAGGGTCAAATGTTATTTCTAAATTGAGATACTTATCATAATATCCATCATTATATTTGCATTAAAAACATCACAGCAACCTCTAAACGTGTCCTTCTATCCTCTGTGGTGCAGCTCATTGTCGGGATCCTGGCTTTCATCATTGGAGTGCTAACCTTGTTCCTACCAGAGACCCTGGGGGAGCCCCTCACCTCCACGCTGGAGGAGGCTGAGGCTCTGGGCATCAAGCCCAACAAGAAGACAAAGGTGGAGGATAGTCTGCAGATGAAGCTGGCTGACAGCAAAGCCTGAACTGTGGAGTCAAAGAGGAACCAGAGCAGCAGACAGGAATGCCCTGAGTAAATATGATCAACATGGCTGTAGAAGACTTCCTTGTTTGTTCACAGCATGTATTTTGGTCAGAATTGGCACAGATCTTTAATTGGATAATGGACCTAGAGCTCAATCCTGATGGCTCACTGCAGTGTGTTGGCTACTTTTGCATTTAGAAACAAATCTTTCTGTGGAAATGTCCTTGGTAGCTAGAGGACATTTTATGTGGTTGTTGCTTGATTTGATATTTTAGTTGGTCTACTTGGGACCGGTGCACCATTTTTATTAAGCTCTAGACACAGTATGCAGATGTGCCAATTCAGTCCACTTTCAACAGGCTTATGGCAATGCACAAAAGAAATATTTACAGTAGTTGCCATGTGTGATTATTTTATGTGATTAGCATTATACACTGCAAAGGCAAATTGTAATTTTCCACAAATGAATCCCTGTTTTTCTTTTGCTGTTATGGGGGATTTCTTTGATAACCAAATCTAACTCATCACATCAGAACAAAATTAGTATACCTAGAAATTTTAAAGTGAATATAGAGTGCACATTCCAGGATGTATTGGAATTTGAAATAAGACTTCTGTAAGACAAATGAACTACATCAGTGCTAAGTACATAACTCTTCAGTGTTTTATTTTTCAGTTAGGATACTTGTTGTTTTTAGGTAACTAAACTTACAGGTAATTATAATTTGGCTTTGACTTTTTAAAAATTTGACTTTCATGTGTATTTTTATTTATTTTATTTATTTTTAGTTATTTAGATAATAAACAATTAGTATGGTCCTCTGGGTGGTATTAGTTCTGCTCTTAGTGCTTTCACTTACAAAGAGGACTTGAAAAATATTTTGTAGCTCTAACAATATCAAAGGTCCTTAGTGTAGTAGTTTAAGACCAAAGGCTACCTTGCCTTAATGTGACACACATCTGATTTTTTCAGGGATGTGTGGACATAGAAGTCCGATATTTTCAAATCAGATATGTTTTTATATGTGGCCTTGGATCAGATACAAATCTAATTTCTGGCAATGTGACATGAATGAAAAATGGTCAGATCAGTCTCACAAATATGATGTTTTTGGTAGTTGGAGGACAGATGAGTTCATATTATAGACAGATGCAGGTCACGTGCAATTATAAACATTAACCATCAGGATAGTCATATCTGATATCAGCAAAAAATCTCAATTGAGCAATGAGGCTTGTAAAGTGAATGTAGCCAAAAGGTTCTCCTGAGTGCTGAAAACCCACAGGAGTTCCAGTGTCTTCAGTTAGTAGTGGTACTGGACTCAAACTTATGGAACCTTCTGAGTTTCTTCACAAACTAGTAAATATCTCCACCAGGTTCAGAACCAAAAGGAACAAAGAAAAATAAAAAACATTGAATAAACTACATCATTAAACTAATTTTAGATTATTTAATCCCTGTTTTTAAATGAATCTTTAGTAATAACTTGTCTGCTCTTGAGGAATTGACTATTGGAAAAAAAAAAAAAATGAGGGTACCTACCTGAAACATCTATTGTTTTAAACTGTATAAACCTCTCTACTGTCACTTAGCATGTCATTACATGTGCTTTTACCATATCAGACAATTATACATTAATTTTGTTCAGATTTTTTATTCAAAGGGAAAGCCTTGTAAATCTCAATGAAATGGACACCCAAAGCAAAGGAATTTCAGTCCAAAGATCAAACCAGCTAAAACTGTATTTCAGGATAAATTATAATAATGCAGTGGTGACTACTTGATGTAATTTAGGTAAAGATTGGCAGATATTAATTTTACCCAAATTATTTCCACCGGTTAAACCATTTGAATTCTGATTCACTGAACCACCTGGAGAATGCTCATCTGCACGCTTATAGGAGTTTTTTCCTGTGAGATCCAGTGGAATCATATACCTATCCTTGTGCTTGATCTGAACTCACTCACCCTTATATGTGAAAAACAGATGATTAATAATGCCACAAACAAAACTTGTGTCTGAAAATGCAAATGTGTGCAAGGGCAACAGATATCTTTGAATGGGACAGCAACTACAACCTACTCACTTGATTTTTGGTTCATCTCAGTATCTCAGGGTTTTTATAGTAGTGTTTGAAAATGCAGTTCAGTACACTTGACAGTCCGATATGACCTGTGAACACCAGCACGTGTTGGAGAGCTAGCTATGTGTGTTTTTGCCGTAACTCTCAGAAACGCTGGTGGTATACTTTACTTGAACTCTTGTCATTACAAGGCTTTATGTATCATGTAGTAGTTCATGATGGAAGAAACAGGCTCTTCTTTTGCAGCAAAGCAAAACCACAAGCCAAACTGATGACACTTTTGTTAAACCTCAAACAAATGTTATGCCGCACTTGGAGTACTGTAATACTAAAACCGCATTTTTATCAAATTCCACTCTACTACTCACAAAATATGCATTTAAATATTCCTTTATGTTCAAATGACATACCTCAGAAACACAAGGCCTTTCAAAACATATATATTTTCAAACCACTTAAGGAATCAGATTTTAAAAAATAAACTACAAATAGAAACCAGAAATACAGAATGGTGGATATCATTGGCATATTTCTTAGCATGTGTTTTTGCTTGGTACTGATTCTAAACGATTTTCTGGGTGGAAGAGGATATCCTGCAGGCTGACAGTACAACACTGATAAGCTCTATGTGTGATTTTAATTTAGAGATAAACTTTATGTGATTTTTAACTTACTATTCTTTTGGTCTATGGGTACAATAGGGTTGCACTTGGATGTGTTCTGTGAGAGTTGAGATTATTGTTCATTTTCCAGTGAAATGAACCTGACAAATATAGAGTATATGAATGTGTGATCTATAATGTGGCTCATGAACTCAGTGGTAATTATGTTTCAAGTTTCATCAAAATAAAACATTTAATGGTGAATGTCTCAAATTTCTCATTTGGTCTTTAGACATCTAAGCATGTTCAGTAACAGCTGTTTTATAACATTGTGGTTTGCTATTTCACTTCAAAAGGAATAGAAATAAATGAGGCATTCTCAACAAAAGCCAGTAGTGTGTGTTAGGTGCAAACAAGGTGTGAGAGAGGAGATGAGAGAATACTTGCACTGTTGGTGCTTTAAGAAGCTCTGGGACACTGCTGAACATGAAGACACTGCTGGGACACTCCTAGACATGAAGACACTGCTGGGACATTGCTGGACATGAAGACACTGCTGGGACACTGCTGGACATGAAGACACTGCTGGGACACTGCTGGACATGAAGACACTGCTGGGACATTGCTGGACATGAAGACACTGCTGGGACACTCCTAGACATGAAGACACTGCTGGGACATTGCTGGACATGAAGACACTACTGGGACACTGCTGGACACTGCTTGTACATAAAGACACTGCTGGGACATTGCTATACATGAAGACACTGCTGGAACACTGCTGGACATGAAGACACTGCTGGGACATTGCTGGACATGAAGACACTACTGGGACACTGCTGGACACTGCTTGTACATAAAGACACTGCTGGGACATTGCTATACATGAAGACACTGCTGGAACACTGCTGGACATGGAGACACTGCTGGGACACTGCTGGACATGAAGACACTGCTGGGACATTGCTGGACATGAAGACACTATTGGGACACTGCTGGAACACTGCGGTACATGAAGACACAGCTGGGACACTGCTGGACCTGCTTGTACATGAAGACACTGCTGGGACACTGTTTGTACATGAAGACACTGCTGGAACACTGTTTGTACATGAATACACTGCTGGGACACTGCTTGTACATGAAGACACTGCTGGACATGAAGACACTGCTGGACATGAAGACACTACTGGGACACTGCTTGACCTGCTTGTACATGATGACACTGCTGGGACACTGCTGGACATGAAGACACTACTGGGACACTGCTGGGACACTGCTGGACATGAAGACACTGCTGGGACACTGCTGGACATGAACACACTGCTGGGACACTGCTGGAACACTGCTGGACATGAAGACACTGCTGGGACACTGCTGGACATGAAGACACTGCTGGGACACTGCTGGAACACTACTGGACATGAAGACACTGCTGGGACACTGCTGGACTTGCTTGTACATGAAGACACTGCTGGGACACTGTTTGTACATGAAGACACTGCTGGGACACTGCTTGTACATGAAGACACTGCTGAACATGAAGACACTGCTGGACATGAAGACACTACTGGGACACTGCTGGACACTGCTGGACCTGCTTGTACATGAAGACACTGCTGGGACACTGCTTGTACATGATGACACTACTGGGACACTGCTAGACATGAAGACACTACTGGGACACTGCTTGTATATGAAGACACTGCTGGACATGAAGACACTGCTGGGACACTGCTGGACATGAAGACACTGCTGGAACACTGCTGGACATGAAGACACTGCTGGGACATTGCTGGACATGAAGACACTGCTGGGACATTGCTGGACATGAAGACACTGCTGGGACACTGCTGGGACACTGCTTGTACATGAAGACACTGCTGGACATGAAGACACTGCTGGACATGAAGACACTACTGGGACACTGCTGGACACTGCTGGACCTGCTTGTACATGAAGACACTGCTGGACACTGCTTGTACATGAAGACACTGCTGGGACATTGCTATACATGAAGACACTGCTGGAACACTGCTGGACATGGAGACACTGCTGGGACACTGCTGGACATGAAGACACTGCTGGGACATTGCTGGACATGAAGACACTATTGGGACACTGCTGGAACACTGCGGTACATGAAGACACAGCTGGGACACTGCTGGACCTGCTTGTACATGAAGACACTGCTGGGACACTGTTTGTACATGAAGACACTGCTGGAACACTGTTTGTACATGAATACACTGCTGGGACACTGCTTGTACATGAAGACACTGCTGGACATGAAGACACTGCTGGACATGAAGACACTACTGGGACACTGTTTGACCTGCTTGTACATGAAGACACTGCTGGGACACTGCTTGTACATGATGACACTGCTGGGACACTGCTGGACATGAAGACACTACTGGGACACTGCTGGGACACTGCTGGACATGAAGACACTGCTGGGACACTGCTGGACATGAACACACTGCTGGGACACTGCTGGAACACTGCTGGACATGAAGACACTGCTGGGACACTGCTTGTACATGATGACACTACTGGGACACTGCTGGACATGAAGACACTACTGGGACACTGCTTGTACATGAAGACACTGCTGGACATGAAGACACTACTGGGACACTGCAGGGACACTGCTTGTACATGAAGACACTGCTGGACATGAAGACACTGCTGGGACACTGCTGGACATGAAGACACTACTGGGACACTGCTGGGACACTGCTTGTACATGAAGACACTGCTGGACATGAAGACACTGCTGGGACACTGCTGGACATGAAGACACTGCTGGGACACTGCTGGGACACTGCTGGACATGAAGACACTGCTGGGACACTGCTGGGACACTGCTGGACATGAAGACACTGCTGGGACATGAAGACACTGCTGGGACACTGCTGGACACTGGTTGTACATGATGACACTGCTGGGACACTGCTGGACATGAAGACACTGCTGAAACACTGCTGGACATGAAGACACTGCTGAAACACTGTTTGTACATGAAGAAACTGCTGGGACACTGCTGGACACTGCTTGTACATGAAGACACTGCTGGGACACTGCTGGACATGAAGACACTACTGGGACACTGCTGGACACTGCTTGTACATGAAGACACTGCTGGGACACTGCTGGACATGAAGACACTGCTGGAACACTGCTGGACACTGCTTGTACATGAAGACACTGCTGGGACACTGCTGGACATGAAGACACTACTGGGACACTGCTGGACACTGCTTGTACATGAAGACACTGCTGGGACACTGCTGGACATGAAGACACTACTGGGACACTGCTGGACACTGCTTGTACATGAAGACACTGCTGGGACACTGCTGGACATGAAGACACTACTGGGACACTACTGGGACACTGCTGGACACTGCTTGTACATGAAGACACTGCTGGGACACTGCTGGACATGAAGACACTACTGGGACACTGCTGGACACTGCTTGTACATGAAGACACTGCTGGGACACTGCTGGACATGAAGACACTACTGGGACACTGCTGGACACTGCTTGTACATGATGACACTGCT
The DNA here is from genome assembly GCF_041902795.1 of Electrophorus electricus. Taxonomy (NCBI): domain Eukaryota; kingdom Metazoa; phylum Chordata; class Actinopteri; order Gymnotiformes; family Gymnotidae; genus Electrophorus; species Electrophorus electricus. The sequence goes on along the minus strand of NC_137498.1, from coordinate 22,970,924 downwards.
GGGACACTGCTGGACATGAAGACACTACTGGGACACTGCTGGACACTGCTGGACACTGCTTGTACATGAAGATACTGCTGGTACTCCCATTAGTTATTGGTGAGAGTACTTTGGTAATGAGAATGCAAAAATTCGATTGAGGACTTTATGAATTTAGAATCACCACCACAGAGAAATATAAAGACAACACAGAATAGTTGACACAGGGAGACAGCACTGAAAAGGTGAGTATTCTGAAATAAACCACATGGAAATATCAGTGTGCGTGGCCTATATTAGAGGTTGGAGTACTTCCCTGAACTCTTGGCAGAAACCACTAGGTGCTATAATCAAGATTGTATTCTTCCGTTGCTGCTAAGGCTGATGTGAGCAAAATATCTACACCTGAAATGTTATCTAAAGTTTGATACGCCATGTGCACAACTGCAGTTTAACCTTTGACCTAACCTATGATTTAAAAACAGGACTGTCAAGAGACAACCAGCTAAATGTTGACACACACACGCACGCGTGCGCAGCAGCGGATCGATTGAAATGAACCATGGTGCAATTGCTCTGGTAATACAGTTTGTTAGAGCAAGTGACAACATTGCCTTTGAACACACTAGATAAGTGGACCAAGACCCCTGAGCAGGTTTGTGTCAGTTTGTTACCAAACAAACTCTGTTGTGGTTCATTTGACATATGGCCCAAAGGCACCAAGCAGTCCAAACACATGGTGTAATGTCACAAGATGGGACCATAAACATTACATTAGAAATCAGAGGTGGTAGCAAAAATGCAAACAAATGTGGTACATGGAGGTAAAATGCTTCAATAACATTTAGTCCAATGAGCATATCTGTACTATACTGGAAAGAAAATGCCCAAGTTTCTGTTTTGCCTCTGTAATAGTTTTCATGTTGTGAAAATACCTTTATGGACACGCATGAAAACATAATAAAGGTCTCAGTTGCAAAAGCCAGATTGCTTCACTGTGGACTGATGTGTGATAACAGAAAGACAAGGATGTCAAATAAGTGTATGTTTTAGTAGCTGTGACTTAAATTTTAGTATGGTACAGTCTTATATTAAGTGATCAGCAATTTTGCAAGCCTTGTATTAGATATCCCATGTTTTCCTTCAGTTAATCATAATGAATGTGGAAAACAAATCAGCTCAAATTACCTGGAGTGCAGCAGAGTAGGTTCCACTGAAGAAGGGTGCCCTCAAGTGTTTAACTCTGGGAAGTGTTTGATTCAAACTAAAAACAGGAGGCATTAGGGTTGCAAAAGGTAATTGCCAAGAAGCAGAAAAATTGTTCTTAAAAGACTTTTATTTTGGAAGCTGGTCCCTTAAGTGAATCTCATACATTTTTGATGTTAGCCATTTCCTTTGCATTTCCATTTATTGTTTAAGAGTGTCAAATTTAGCTGTGCACACTTTTCTTTCAAAGTACCAGATGTTTGTCATTGGGTTATGCTGGTTGTTATAACCCAAAATAAAAATAATTTTATTTGCACTCTTTTTTTTTTCCTGAGAATTTTATGTGGAATGCATTTCACAAATTTTACACTGTATAATAAATTAACCCATAAATCCACATTTAACACAACACAATACATACACCCTGCCAGGATTACATGACAGCTTGCAGTTTTTTTGTTACCTTCTTACAAAAGCTTTCTTTCAAACCATCTAATACATGTTAGTCTTTTTTTTTTGTTTTTTTTTTTGTTGTTTTTTTTTTAAGGTTTGCAAGGAATTACAACCAATATCAAAAATAATTAGTGGACACATCTCAGTAGACTTTGCATAAACTGCATTTTAAGAAAATCCACTGCTAAGGGCTTTTCTAGTCTCAAGCAGACAGAAATCAATTCCAAGTGCTGTATTTGAGCTGATTATCAGTCTTCCATTTTGTAGTTTTGTGTTCCCTAAAATGAAAGACTGACAGCCTACTGATGCATGTGTATTGCAGAGGGAAGCTTTTGTATGACAGCCACAGCTGAACTGTCTCCCTTGTCACTTTGGAATCAGTTTGGAATCATCGCTGAAGCTTTGAACTTGACATTCAGTTTCCAATGCCTAGAATAGAAACAGTCAGCTCTTTTTTGGGTGTGACTGCAGACCTTTCATGACCACTTAACTATTCGTTAGAAACTGTGGGTCAGTGTAATATTTATCACCAGATCCTGTTGAACCATGCAGAGCTCTGAAGCAGGTACTGTGTCAAGTTTCGTGATCAAAATACAATGCCAATTTTATACTACGTTACACGTCTTCTAACAAAATAATTGAATGTTTATTAAAGGTTCGTGTCTCCTTCCAATAGTTCTTAAATTAATAACATCCTGTGATTGTGAAGATAAGCATGACTTAGAGCAAGCCTTTATCTTCCAATGTGATCAGTGTTCCAATGTTAGTAAATGATTTTCAGGGCTCATAGGGTTTTAGAAAGTTGGGCAGACAGTACACCATTCTCTCACCACCATTATTCACATGATGTTTTTAATCTAACATGATGTTGAGCTATTCTGGTTTTCTGACCGACAGTCTAGGTGATGGTTTGCTGAACCTGCTGTTCTCTCTCTCTCTCTCTCTCTCTCGAAGTTATTCATAATCAAGCAGCTGTTTAAATCTAGTAGAGTTCTATGGGGGTGCAGCTCGGGCCATGTGTGATACAAAGCAGAAACCATCAGGCATAATCCACCACATGGCTTGTTTTCTGCCTTATGACCTTTATGACCTTAGGACCAAAATTCAACCTTATTCAGTGGCAACAACCATCACCAAAAGGAAAACACAGGGATCTGCACAAGCAGGATGAGATCAGGAACCCTGGGTTTCTAACACATTTGGCACTTGAAGAACTCGGCAGGGATAGACATGAAGACTTAAAGCACACTTGCTTCTTTACAAGGAAAGCAGAGAAGAGGAGAGACTGACGCTTTATTAACAGAGATATTCCATAGGGCCCAGTATTTGTAATGTGATCATCAGGATAATCTCTGTAAGATACACATTTCAGGTTAGCGTCTGCTCCCTATTCCTTCAAGATGTTTTATCTAATCTTCTGTTTGTTCTCCTGACAAAGTTATAAATATCTCACTGGGAGAATGAATAAAACAAAAAAACATACAGGAATTAAAAACACCAATGAAAATAAAGTCAATAAAACAGATTCACAAGTCTATAAATATATTTACTCAGGCCCTTCCAGATGTCCAGGTGGGGCTGTCCCATTAAAAACACGGGCATTGTGCAACCACGCGCACGCACACACACACACCCAAAGCACTTTTGGGAATGCTAACTCCACCCCCTGGCCCCGTCTCAAGGCTGGACCAACCAGTTGTTGGCGTCCTCGACTGCCTGCCACTCCTGCTCGTCTTTGTCCTCCCCCTCATCTTCCTCCTCCTCCTCCTCTTCCTCATCCAACAGCGGCTTTTGGGTCGTGAGGGCGAGCTCGCGCAGGAGGCCTGGCTCGTGGGCGGAGCCCATCTGAGCAGACCTCAGGCCGATCTTCCTCTTGGCGAGGTGGAACTGGTCGCGCACGAAGTCATAGAAGTCGTACTCGTACTTCATCCGGCGATAGAGCACATGCAGGGCCTCCAGCGTGGGTGTGTGCTTCCGCACTGTGCCTGTAAGGTTACCCAACTTCCAGAATTCTGCGGAGGAGGGGCACATGTAGGGAGGGTCGAGACATAAACCATAAGGGCAGGGTTAAAAATAAAAGGCCTTCCAGCTGATAGGCTGTCCAAAATATCTCTATGAGATATGACAAGCCAGTCTTTTGTTAAGAGTAATATAACATGTTTATCAGTAGCACAAATGATTGTTACTGCAACTGCAAATCACTACTTTGGATGACTGAAATCTAAATTGTTACTCTGGGTACTGCTAGGATATATTCATATGATTTTGGATGGAGTTGGACAGAGTCAACAGCTATCAATATACCAAACAGCTATTTACATACTAAAATACAACATTCTCAGAACTCAGCATTGACTGAATATCCTCCAGACACCAATGAGAGTTCTTTCAAACTCTAGGCCAAATAATAGCAAAGTTAACTTCGTGTATCATGCACATTTGTGGGCTTCAAAGGAATGAATAAATTTTTTTCCTTTCCAAAAAACTTAATCTGTCATGCTGCCATGAATCTATAATTGTCCATCCGTTTTTGCGTCTGCTACACCTGGGCTCTTGTAGATGGCCACCACGTCGCTGAAGTAGTGAGGCAGCAGTCTTTCCAGCAGGAATAGCACATCCTCCAGTTCCTCCAGGATGCCCACCAGGAGGAAGTTCTCCACCACGTTCTGCTTTGCCCTGTCCAGCGCCCATACGCCTGGCTCCCTGCCCACACACAGGTGCACTCTTACATTACTGTATGGGGTCTGAAACTCAAAGCCCACGGAGAAGCAGGCATGGCAGGTTTACGAATGTGAAGGTGCGGGTTTATGAAAACACAAAGGACTTCACCTGCATTGAGGATGCTGGCCGCAGAAATATGGCACTATGTAGAATAGGCGAGGATTCGAGCATTCTGGGTAGTTCTCCAGGATGCACACGTTAATGTCCTGCGGAGAGATGTGGTTGAGAGAGAGGAGAGGCTAATTATTAAAAGCCCTGAGACCCAGATATGGTTGTTAATGTAGGATGGACCAGGTCGCACAGATCTGACTTCTGAGGCAATCATATCTGGCTTTCACACTTCCAGATTCAGTTAGAAAGGGCTTGATAATCAGACAAAGAGTCAACTGAGGTGTGTAAGATCAGGGGTAACAGTACACCACGCAGAACTGCAGTTATGCACTTCTGATCATCCTAGGAGACTTACTTGTTGTTTGGTTGGGATATAATGAAATCCTACATTTCTGCATATAACTTGACTTGTAATCAGAAGGTTGCTGGTTCAAGCCCCACCACTGCCAAGTTCCCACTGTTGGGCCCCTGACCAAGACCCTCAACCCTCAATTGCTCAAGTTGTACTCACTCATAATTGTAAGTCGCTTTGTATAAAAGCGTCAGCTAAATGCTGTAAATGTAATGTAACAACAGCATAGCAAATTTGTTCAAGAAAAAAAAGTAATGATCACCTTTGGCCAGAAGGGGGAGCAAATCACACATGCTAATATATATGAGTGAAAGTCATTCACAGCAAGCAAAGACGCTATCTTTCACAAACACATGACACCAAGTGACCTCCAGAGAATGTAACCCCTGGCTTAAATCAGTTAGGTTCAATTTGCTGATATGAAGCCTGCAATTATCAGCAGACAGCATGTGTCTGGGAGTCAAAGCCTTAGTGTTGAATCTCACCGTGAGAAATGAACCTCATTACACTAGCCCTTTGACTGAAACAGCTTCTACAGCTTGTATATTTCTATTTTATTTGCTTTTCTTTGAATCAACAATAGATTGATTAACAGTGTGGGACATTTAATACATTAGCTGAAGAAAGCTTTAAAAGTAAAACAAATCCATTTTATTAGCTCTTAAAACCTTGGCAATGTGTCTACAGAATAATGTTCCACCCAGAAACCTTTCAGGTCCCAGGGCCATGTGTGCTTGTCTCATGCTCATGATACAAAGAGCTCTTAAGATAACACATCTCACTCTTTATTTCTCCACACACATCTAATACTTTCCACAAGTGCTTACTTCAGAGCTTCAAGTGTGAATAATGGGGGTTTTCTTCATACCGCTGTCCAAACATTTCTACTGCCCTTTTTTGCCTTGAATTCTGAAAATCAATATAATTTGATCTAGAGCTGTAGATGTGTTCAAGACAATATTATGAGAACAGCATTAGTTTCAATACATGTTGAGCAGAGACTGCTCTGGCACCTCCACCTAACCCTAACACTAACCCTAACCCTAACCTTAACCTCATTAACCAAAAGGAAACTGGCCACAAGGTGGTCCTCACAAGATCAGAAATTATGTTCTTGGCCCTCACCAAATATAGATACACTTACACACAAATAAATACATTCCTGCTCGTGCACTAGCAAAGGATGCTGTGGTGACACATGATGGGAAAGTCTGTGGGGGGTGAGCGGATGCGGTCTCTTTCTCGTGAATCCACATAATGCTGAAAGATCATTGCTCAGCATTTCATGCGAAAACAAGCTAATTTGTCTTGTTTAACTTCCTCAGATTTAAACCCCCCCGCCCAAAAGGTTAAGCAAAGACAGGAACATCTACAGGCTCTGGGTCCTCGGGCCAGTGAGCAAGTGCGAGGTCTCGGATGGAAAATACAAGTTCAAGTTCAAGAGGTTTTATTGTCATTTCAGCTATATACAAGTACACAACAAAAACGAGACAATGTTCCTCCAGGACCATGGTGCAACACAAAAACAACAGTGCAACATGCTACACAAGTGCAAACAATCCAATGTAGTGCAAAATGTCATTAAATAAACATTAAATAACCAATAATAAATACAGGGCAGGACAAATACAAAATGAGTAGACAGTGCAATTATTTAGTCCAGTACACAGTACTGGGAATATGTAAAGTGAGTTGTGCATAGGAGTCAGTGACATGCTACACTGAATATAGCAGTCACCGGTAGCAGCCAGAACAGTTCAGAGTACAGTGCTGGTTTAGTACAGCACTCTAGCAGCAAGTAGGATAATGTGCAAGACTGCAACAGGAGTGCATAGTTTATTTGTGTGACGTTTGACTTCAGCACTAGTCCGATGCAAAACAATGTGTGAGTGTGTGTATAGATATGTATATATGTATGTATGTATGTATGTACGTGTGTGTGTGTGTGTGTGTGTGTGTGTGTGTGTGTGTGTGTGTGTGAGTGTGAGTGACTGTCTATAAGCATGTATAAAAGTGCCCATTTTGGAATCTGAATTGGAATTGGAGTTAGCCAGAGTTCAGGAGTCTAATGGCTTCTGGGAAGAAGCTGTTGCACAGTCTGGAGGTGCGGGACTGGATGCTGCGGTACCTTCTTCCAGATGGCAAAAGGGTGAACAGTTCATGTGAGGGGTGTGTGGGGTCTTTCACAATGTTGGTGGCTTTCCGGATGCAGCGCGTTAGGTAGATGTTCGTGATGGAGGGAAGAGAGACATCAATGATCTTCTCAGCTGTTCTCACTATTCTTTGGAGGATCTTGCAGTCAAAGGCGGTGCAGTTCCCAAACCAGGTAATGATGCAGCTGCTCAGGATGCTCTCTACAGTACCTTTGTAGAAGGTAGTGAGGATGGGTGATGGGAGATGGGCTTCCCTCAGCTTCCGAAGGAAGTAAAGACGTTGCTGGGCTCTCTTGGTGATGGAACTGGTGTTCAGGGTCCAGGTGAGGTTCTCCGCTATGTGAACACCAAGGAACTTGATGTTCTTGACGATCTCCACCGAGGAGCCATTGATGGCAAGCGGGGAGTGATTTCGCCTTGCTCTCCTGAAGTCAACAACCATTTCTTTTGTCTTGTCAACATTCAGATACAGGTTGTTGACCTTACACCAGCTCACCAGTTCTTGCACCTCCTCTCTGTATGCTGACTCGTCTTTGTTGATGAGACCCACCACGGTCCTGTCATCAGCGAACTTGATGATGTGATTCGAACTGTGCATCGCTGCACAGTCATGAGTCAGCAGTGTGAACAGCAGAGGGCTGATTACACTGCCCTGGGGAGCACCAGTACTCAGTGTGGTGGTGTTGGAAGTGCTGCTCCCAATCCGGACTGACTGAGGTCTACCAGTCAAGACATCCAGGATCCAGTTGCAGAGGGAAGTGTTCAAGCCCAGTAAGCTCAACTTTCCAATCAGATGCTGAGGAACAATGGTGTTGAATGCTGAACTGAAGTATATGAACAGCATTCTTATGTAGGTGCCCTTTTTATCCAGATGTGTGAGTGCCAGATGAAGTGTGGTAGAGATGGCATCATCTGTAGAGTGGGTTGGGTGGTACGCGAACTGCAGGGGGTCCAGAGAAGGGGGAAGCTGGGTCTTGATGACGAGTCTCTCGAAGCACTTCATGATGATGGATGTGAGTGCAATGGGACGGTAGTCATTGAGACACGACACCGTGGGCTTCTTAGGCACGGGGACGATGATTGGTGGTCTTGAAGCATGTTGGGACCACGGTGCAGCTCAGAGAGATATTGAAGATGTCTGTCAGGACATCTGCAAGCTGGTCAGCACATTCTCTGAGCACACGACCCGGGATGTTGTCTGGTCCAGCAGCTTTCTGTGGGTTAACTCCACGCAGAGTACGCCTCACATCAGCTGCCGTCAGGCACAGCACCTGGTCATTTTGCAGAGGGATGGACTTTTCTGCTGCAACGTTGTTCTGTGCTTCAAACCGTGCATAGAAGTCATTCAGTGCATCTGGGAGGATGGCATCACTGTCACAGGAAGGTGATGTTTTCCTGTAGTTAGTAATGGCCTGAATGCCCTCCCACATGCGCCGTGTGTCACCAGTATCTTTGAAGTGTCCATGGATCCTCTGTGCGTGTGCAGGTTTTGATTCCCTGATTGCACGTGACAGTTTGGCTCTTGTTTTTCTGAGAGCCTCTCTGTCACCCACTCTGAAGGCTGAGTCACGGGTCCTCAGTAGCATGCGCACCTCAGCAGAAAAGGACCCACACTGGGGGGGGGTAAAATGTGGGCTGTGTCAGTTTCATGACGCACATGCCAATTTCTTGCTGTGTGACAGTAAAACCTGTTCCAGGAAATAAGAAAGCCCTGTCATGGTCGACATTCCCAGCAGAAACTGGCTGAAGCTGGAACACTTCATAATGAGCTTATTTCTGATCATAAATGAGGAAGTAAGGAAAAAAAAAAGAAGATTTTTCTAGCCTGTCAGCTAGCAAAATGCCTTTGTTTTGTATTCATACAGTTATATATGTATATTATATATGTATATTATATATGTATAAACAATTTAAGTTGAATTACTTTTGATGTTTTGTATTCATACAGTTATATATGTATATTATATATGTATAAACAATTTAAGTTAAATTACTTTTGATGTTTTCTTTATTTTTAATATTTTGACAACTAAAGTTTGGCTTGTAATCTGATCTTTTGAGAATGTAGTTAATACGTTGTGTATAGTATTTTCCTTCTTCTTGAAAACAGAAGGTAGCACTTTCCTTTATTATCCATTTATTACTTTTTTTTTTAGATGATCTGACCGTGGTTGTAAACTTTGAACATTTAAAAATGGCAAAAGGCCACACACGTATACGTCAATTAAAAATACACAGAGGCACACTATTATCCTTTCTGCATATTTTAGATATTCTTGAATATACACAGTTTTGGCACACCGTTTGGAGAGTACAGCTGGTAAGATGGATCACACTGGCTGGCAATAGGAGCAGTAGACCTAAATCCCAGAACATTCCCATTCCAGGATCATTTCACCAGCTCCCAAAAGGACTCGGCTTCAACCTCACTGTTGCAAGCATATGAGTCTCAGACCTGTGCTTATTGCTCTAAGCTGTTCTTCCTTAGTATTCCCGGATCCCCTGTCTGACTCTGGTGGTTCTGTGTCTTGGATGTGGTTATTTGTTGACAGTAGAGACCTGGAGAGACTTCAAAGGTGATAGGAAAGAGGCCAAAGCCCAGGAGAACAGAAGCAACAATAGCTGTTCTGTGCTCGCTCTGTTGGGTCTGGAATATTGCCGTTTTATCAGAGCACAGGTTCACAGAGCTGTCCTCTCTGTCCGAACACGGTCCGGCTTGGGCTAGCGTAAAAAACGCTTGCGCGTGTAGCACATAGACAGGTGTCTTCTTTTCTCAGGAGGATACGGTCAAAAGGGCGCAGTGCTAAACGAAGCAATGCTGCAAAGGGGCAGATATGATGGCCTCAAAACTGTTTGTCTCGCAAAACTGTGAACAGACGCAAGCGCAGGAGAGGCAACGATGACATGCCAGATATATCAGAGGAGCCAAGGGTTAAAACAAAACAATTCCTATGGTAAGGGGTTAGCCAGGCTAAGAGGAAGATACAGAAAGAGAGAGAGAGAGAGAGAGAGAGAGAGAGAGAGAGAGAGAGAGAGAGAGAAAGAGAGACAAAAAGAGAGAGAGAACACATATAATCATGTATACAGGAAATGACACGTGGTCTGGGCTGATGTCCTGAGCTGGACCTTGGCCAAACCTCCCATCCCGACACCCTTGCTGGATTCTCTCTCTCTCTCTCTCCATCACTCTGTCTCTGACTATACTAACACATAAAGAGGTGCTATGTGATGTTTTCACAACACTCCAGTCCGGCCGGCCCGGCCAGCCCCTCGGAACACCACCCGGATGACCCGATCATCACAGCAAATGCACGCCACTGTGAGGCTTAGCTGTCAGCCACGTCACACTCCGACGCTGTCCCAGCAGTGAAGGGAAAGCAGGATCTTACATGCCTACCTGCTAGTCTGTCTGTAAAAGGGTCCAGCTCTCAGACATGGCCTGTGCCAAATAGTTTTTGTTTTATCAGCTGTGGAGAACTACATGCGGCGTAGCTGTGTGCGTTTGTCTAGAAGACTTGTGCTTGTGTTCGGTCTGGAGATGGCTACTGGCCATGCCAAGCACCGAAGAAATACTGGAAAAAAACAAAAACAAAAACAAGAAGAAAATGAAACAAAAAAGAAATTACAACATAACTTTCTTCCAAGTGAACGAGTAGCGAAAGAGTGAAAGAAGAAGTGATGAAGAGAAAAAATTGCAGAAGTAAATAAAAAAGGAACAGAAAGAAAAAGCAGAGGACGTAAAATGTAGGAGACATGAACAGGATAAGAAAAAAGAGACGAAAAAGGAGAGGTTGAGCCTCAGCTGAGCAGAGCTGAGACAGAAACTGGAACTGTGCCACTAAACATTGGCAATTTTCTGCCATCTACACTTCACACAAACTCAGGCGTGCACAAACAAAGACTCGAGCATCCGTGAACATGGACTGTGTCGGCAAAGCAATTCTGGACTGTAAATATAAAGGTGCAGCTGTAAAAATCAAATTTTATTAAACTACATTTGTTTAATCTGATTGTGCATGTGTGCATAAATGTGTTTTGTGGTATTGTGTTGGAGAATTCTAATTCAGTCGGAAAGCTGAAAGTGGAAAACTCTCTGCCTAATCGTGGGACGGCCTGGATCACTGTCTACTGTGTGCGTGTCCGCTTCTGCGAACATGGAATCAAATGAGCTTCGTTTTGTCGGCATGGGATCCCCAGGCTGCCTGGCTCCTCTCTCGCTACGCTCAGTCCGCTACGCTCGCCTCATGTTATCCAATGTCCAGCACGCATGTGTGTGTGCGTGTTTGTGTATTGCACACTCGTGTTCTAACAGGACATGGACTGCTTTAACCCAATGGACTGAGAAAAAATTAGGGTGTTGAAAGGGAGTCTTTCTCTCTCTTTGGTCTCTCTTTCTCACTCTGCCTCTGCTACTGCATATTTTAATGACTCAGCTCACATTGTTCAAACCTCCTGTGATAGCTCAGAAGAACGTCTTAACCCACACAATCAGATTCTAGTCACAGTGGAACTTTGTGTGTGTGTGTGCGTTTGTGCATATGTGTACATGTACTAAGCGAATCTGCATAACGTCTAATTACAGGCTCTAAAGTGGGCTTGTATATGTGTGTGTGCGTGTGTGTATATGTGTGTATGTGTGTGTGTGTGTGTGTGTGTGTGTGTGTGTATGTGTGTGTGTGTGTGTGTGTGTTTGTGCATATGTGTATATGTACTGAGCGAATCTGCATAACATCTAATTACAGGCTCAAAAGTGGGCTTGTATATGTGTGTGTGTGTGTGTGTGTGTGTGTGTGTGTGTGTGTGCGCACACCTGTGTGTTTCCATATGCACCAGAAAGAGGGGGAATTCCAGTCATGTGCTAGCTACTTCAAATATTGTGCCGGTTACGATAATTAAACCCACCCGCAAGCACACTCAGTTCACAGATGACACCACCTGCCCACCTAAAAGCTCGTTAACTAACCATTCAACTGTTACTATATATGACAGATACATCTAATGTTATTTGTCAACATCTTTTCTCATACGACATGTGTTCAAAGGTAAACCGCTGTCTACAAAAGCCACTGAAATCACCTTACATAAAAAATCACACTTTGTAGCATTACACAGATGCACTCCTTCAATGGAGTTATAAATCATGGCGCTGTTGAATGGAACCGATGATGTGGCTTTGGAGACCACCAGTCTCCTTCTGCAGCCAAGAATCAAAGCAACTAGGGGTGGCCTTTTCCAATTAAACTGCATGCCAAGTGTCAGTGCCTCTTTGATGGAATTCTTTTTCCAGCTGCAACAAAAGCTCTGATGAGCATTTTTGAAGTGTTCTTTCTGTCTGCAATAGGAGGAGCCAGAGATCACATCACAACAGCACGAGGGGACTGTGCCAAAAAAAGACAGGCAAGACAAATCAATCTTGCTCCAATTTAATTGCAGAGATTGGCTTTTTTTGCCTGTGGATCGCACAAATCTTTAGTCTGTTTTCCAGAGTTGAACCTGGTGTGTATTCTTAGGTGCATTCTGCAGAACATCAGCTCAACATGACTTAAAACAAACTTAAGGAAATCTGGAAGTTTGCTGGAACTTCAGATTATTTGGAAATTTGCTGGAACTTCAGATTATTTGGAAATTTGCTGGAACTTCAGATTATTTAATAATTGATAAAAAAGTCTGTTTAAAAGTCATTAACAGACATTTATTTATGCATTTTTAGTATTGATGTATTTCTTTTTTAGTATTTCTGTATGATTTTAGAGCATTAAGCCTGTGGCTGTTGGCAGGATCACTGATTGATGTCAGGAAAGGATTTATTATGCACATTTTAAGTAAGTAGGGCATTACTCAAACTTTATGGAAGACTGTACAGTCTTATGTGTTCGTATGCAGAGCAACTCTCCTGGTTGCTGTCTTTATCCCCAGCCCTGTTGCCTTGTTCTTAGCTGCACCTGTAGGCTTTTCCTACTCTGTTATCATTCAGCTGCAGACTCTCACCGTATGTATGTGCAGGGTTTCCCGAGAGCTTTCAAAGGAGCCACACTTATGCTGGCCAAGTAACCTTAGGGCTCGGCCTGGCTGTGACACATCGGGAAGGGGGATGGAGGGAATGGGCTAGAGAGAAAAGGGGGAAGGGTGTCTGACCAGATATCTCTCCTCATCCTTCATCTGCGGCGTCCGGATCAAGTGGTTCTGCTCGCCTCGCCAGTCGCCAAAGCGGCGGAAGAAATAGTTGGAGAGGAAACGGTTGATGGGATCCCTGATGATGTTTATGTAGACAGGCTGCTCTATCCTAAACCTGAGATGGGTAGAGAGAAAGGGAGGAAGAGAGAGAGGGAGCGACAAACCCAGGGAGGGAGAGAGAGCGAGAACCAGGGAGGGAGAGATGGAGGGAGAGAGTTGTGAGAAGCACTGTCCATAGTGTACTTTGGGGGTTTTAACTCCAGTCTCAAGTGTCTCACACACTTAATCCAGCTCTTTCTCCAGCCTTTGCTGCTCATCAGGGTCAGGGTCAGGGTCAGGGTCAGTGTCAGGGTTAGGGTTAGGGTCAGGGTCAGGATCAGGGTCAGGGTCAGGGTTAGGGTTAGGGTCAGGGTCAGGGTCAGGGTCAGGGTTAGGGTTAGGGTCAGGGTCAGGATCAGGGTCAGGGTCAGGGTCAGGGTTAGGGTTAGGGTCAGGGTCAGGGTCAGGGTTAGGGTTAGGGTTAGGGTCAGGGTCAGGGTCAGGGTCAGGGTTAGGGTCAGGGTCAGGGTTAGGGTTAGGAACAGGTGAAAATGTGAGGGGCAGCAGCAGGACTGAAGCTGAAAACCCAAGCTGCAGTTGGCCACTTAAGCCATCAGTCAGGGGCAGCTCAAATCTGTTTGGCTTACCTGGTGAAGTTGAGGAAGTGAACATGCCTGGTGTACAGGAAGGGCTGTGGAATGGAGCTAATGTTTCTCATCAGATCCACCTGAGGGCAGAGGCAAACAAACAGTGTGTCAACGAGGCTGTTCCCTCAGCAGGAAGCGGTGGCACACAGCTGTTTCTGTCAGTGTAAAAAACCCCACAAACAATCAAATCACACCAAGCAAACACACAAGCAATCCTTTACCTCCATCCCTCCAAATAACACGACTCACGGCTCACAAAAAACATCTTATGCCACTCTTTTAACTTGCAGATGTGGGACAGGCAAAAAAGCCCGCGCAGTAACGGAAAGGACAGGGTAACAAAAATGACAGGGTAACAGAGAGGACAGGGATCTGAGTGGCCGTGATTTAAAACTCAGCTCTCAATGCAAATCTTAAAAGCATTCGCTCTGGTATGGGGTGGCAACAATTGGTCAGTATTGCCATGACAAACTACTTACTCCTGTGAGCCACTGTGGCCAAAGCAGGTTTTTTTTTTCATTGGCTGTTTTGGAGCAAGCCCATCGGATCTCTGCCTACAAAATGCAACAGCACCAATTTTTTTTTTTCTATTGACGTTATACAGTGGAAAACACTTAAGTCATCTGACAAAGTGGCCTTGGTATATGGTTTTGATGTATTTAGCATACAGATGTGCCAATATTTTGGTGACACTGCTCAGAAAATGCAGAGAGCACACATTTTGCAAGCCCCCACACGCACGGACGCCCACACAAATGCAATCATGCGCATACACACACACATGCACAAACGTCAGCTTTCTCACCAAAGCAAATCACACTGAAGGGTCTATTATGGTTGTTGGGTTTGGGTCTGTGTCATGTGTTTCAGTCGCTGATTAATCTGAGAAGGAGTTCCAGAAGGTTCCACTCTAAACGACTTTCTGCCTTGTGATGTCATGCCTCAGCCAAAACTGTGGCTGAGGTTTCTTGAAGTTTTTTCCCCCCCTCTCAGTGAAAACAGTTACAGAGAGGTCAACCATTCGCTCTCTCTCTCTCTCGCTCTGTCTCTTACTCTCCCACTCTCTCTCACTCCCTCTCGCTCTCTCTCTTCTACTCTTTCACTTTCACTCTCCCAGTGTGTGCTCCCTTCTGTCCTCTATCACTCGCCGACTCTCGCTCCCTCTCTTGCTTTCTCTCTCACTCCCTCTTGCTCTCTATCATTGTCTCTCTCTCGCTCACTCTCTCCCTCATTACAGTGCACCTGTAATGAGGTCTGGAGCTTCCAGCAGATCATGGTAATGTGCCTTTAATCAAACTCTCTGTCAGTCAGCCAAAACACACAACCTCAGTGGGCACAACCTCACCTGGACGAAATCACTTTCTGTGTGTCTTTGGCTACTACAGGGTGACGGGTGATACCTCTAATGACATCATTAGGGAAGGCTTACCTCATGTAAGTGTGTGTGTGTGTCTGTGTGTGTGTGTGTGTGTGTGTGTGTGTGTCTGGCAACACTAGATGAAGAAAGCAATAAAAAGCTCCAATTTCCAGTGAAAGGGATAAAGAAGATTAAAAGACAGCAGATGATAACCCTGACCAATAAAATGGTAGTATGTGAGGGTCATTGAATGGCAAAGGTCAAGACAGTATAAAGAAAAAAGTAAGATTAAAATTCTGAACAGCA
Source organism: Electrophorus electricus (assembly GCF_041902795.1). Lineage (NCBI taxonomy): Eukaryota > Metazoa > Chordata > Actinopteri > Gymnotiformes > Gymnotidae > Electrophorus > Electrophorus electricus. Next base: position 22,955,426 of record NC_137498.1, on the reverse strand, counting down.
TATGTTTACCTGAGGTGGAAGAGAGAGAGACAGAGAGAAAGAGAAAGGGGGGGGGGGGTGTGATATGGGGTTTGTGGGATATATCCATGGAGTATAATTACCCACACAAATGGGTCTAAACACACACACACAAAAAACCCCACCTCACATAACATTGACAGGCTGATCATCTGGTCTGTGCTGGGTCTATCCACCCAGTGACCCATGCAGACAAAAAGAAACTGAACAACTTACTGGAATGGAAAAACTGAATACTTGTGGCCCGTCAAAACACAACAAACCCATAACGACAAACCACCAAGTTACAACTTGGCATCTCCACTAAAGTGCATCTGTTCTAACGGCGAGTGCTGGGGAAGAAGGATGTAAGAGACTAACAGGAGGAGGTGTACTATAACAGAGTGGGTCAGCGAGGAAGCAAGACTG
>NC_137498.1:22915000-22945000 GCF_041902795.1 Electrophorus electricus | reverse complement strand
GCCATCTTTAAGGGGACATGAGTGAACCTGAGGATCAGACAAAGCCTCCAGGCACAGAATGATGATTTTATGCCAACCTCTGCTGGCTGAAACCAGACACGTCCAGTCTTGTCAACCATAATTTTGCTGTTGACATCATTCAGGACCAGTTATGTGCTGTAACAGCGGAGTAGCGTCATGCATGCAACATCACGTAATCCGCTCAGGACCAGTTATGTGGTGTAATATGGGAGTCATTTTTTGAAGGCTGATGTTATTAGCAGAAACATCATTATTATTTTGTAACAATTTCATAAACCACTGTTATGCAGTCATCATGTCTATATACATTAGTTTACAAACATATTTAAAAAAGAATAATAATTGTAATTGTAATTACTTTTGTAAATGTAATTACTTTTTGAGACCATCAGCAACAGCTAATGTATACGCATATATCACTTTATCATTTCACCATGAGACTGAGTAGCATGAATTCCAAAGAATGAATGATGTGCATTTAACAAGCCACAGCAGCAGTGCTTCATATCCAAGTGACACCCGCATGTCGATGTCCAGGCTAGAGTCAGGCATTTTCTGTCCTTAAATGCTCCCAATGTCCTCATGAATTTCAATTTTGGAAGCATAACAAACCTTTGCCACAGCCAGTTCTGATGGCATTACCCTAAGCAATGCGACTACAATACACACATACATGGCTAAAACAAAGAGCAATCTAAATGATTTTACTGGCACTGAAGTCTCAACAAAACTTTTGCTGGGTTTTTTGGCTTCTGCAAGATGTAAAATATTGAGCAAAACTTACAATCACCTTTGGTTATGGAATATTCCTTCCATAACTAGCTACAGTCAGGAATGCTGCAGTTTGCATCGGAATTTCATAAATATATCCTTTCGGCTGGCGGCATTTAATTGAAGTTATGAAATTGGTAACCTCCCTAAGTATAACTTTGAAATGAGGTGAGCCAGAATTTTTTGGTGAAAACCACCTAGGATGTGCTGGGTGCTGGGGAGAACAAAAGCAATTGCTGTTTTGAACTGAACTTCAATATTTCCCCGGACGCAAACTGAAGTGTTTTGGGAGCTGCATAACACAGAGAATGTCCAGACCACTTGCTGGACAGCAATGTAAAACCGCAACACTCCATTTTGATGCCGGCTCATGGCAAGCCTTCTCTGTTCAGGGACAAATGCTCTATGGAAAACAATCAGTAATGATCGCAGCTGACAATGTAAACTATCTACAGCCCTGCAAAGTTTAACCACAGTCTCACTCCAGAACACCTGATTTCGAATACTCTGAATAAACTGGTAAACAATGATTTTTGCTTCCTGCAGAGAATGACCTGTTTGATATGTATTTTTCCAAGCTGAATCCAAATATGTTTTCAGAATTTATCAATTATAGTTTTCAAGTTTCAAGTTTGGTTTATTTGTCACATACATAGTCATACACAGTATAACTCGCAGTGAAATGGTTGAGAGTGCTCTGTCCAAACTGAGGAAAAGAAAACAGGGGTGCATAGAGAAATATATATTCTATATATGTACAAAAATATATTAACAATGTATGTACAATATATGTATATTATGTTTATATACACAATGTACAATGTATATGGTTGTGTATATATGTATGTACACAATGTACAGAATGTACAGATCCATCTTGTAAAAGACATATTTACAGTTTTTATGTTACATGGTGGTAATTGAATATATATACAGTTATTGAATATGTATACAGTTATGTTACATGGTGGTAATTGAATATATATACAGTTATTGAATATGTATACAGTTATGTTACATGGTGGTGGTGGTCCCCACAGTTTATCAGTTTCCCTGATTCAGGGCCCAAATGGCCTGTGGGAAGAAGCTCCTCTTCAGTCTCTCTGTCTTGGTCTTCAGGGAGCGAAAGCTCCTCCCTGACCTCGACAGAGAGAAGAGCCTATTGTTGGGATGGGTGGGGTCCTTCACAATCCTCCTGGCCTTGGTCTGGCACCACTTGTAGTAGATGGTCTGCAGGTCAGGAAGTTCCATGTGAGTGATGCGCTCTGCTGAGCGCACTACCATTTGGAGTGCTTGTCTGTCCTGCTTGGTGCTATTCCCAAACCAGACTGTGATGTTCCCCGTGAGGATGCTCTCGATAGTGCAGGTGTAGAAGTTCCGCAGTACCTTGGAGGGCAGTCTGAAGTCTCTTAGGCGTCTCAGGTGGTAAAGACGCTCACGAGCCTTCTTTGCCAGGGAGCTGGTATGGCAGGACCAGGACAGGTCCTGCGAGATATGAACACCAAGGTACCTTAAACTATCTACTCTCTCCACCGTGGTTCCACTGATACTCACAGGTTGGTAGTGCCGCTCCTGCTTCTTGCTGCAATCCACGATCAGCTCCTTTGTCTTACTGACGTTTAGGAGGAGATTATTTTCCTGGCACCAGTTTTCCAGGTGTTTAATCTCCTCCAGGTAGGCCCTCTCGTCGTTGTCCGAGATCAGACCCATGACAACGGTGTCGTCAGCAAACTTGACAATGATGTTAGAGCTGGAAGTGGCTGTGCAGTCGTAGGTGTACAGAGAGTAGAGCAGGGGGCTTAGGACACAACCCTGAGGAGCTCCAGTGCTGAGGGTGAGGGTGGATGAGGCGCAGTTGCCCACCCGTACTGATTGTGGTCTGTCTGTTAGGAAGTTGGAGATCCAGTCGCACAGGGATGTATGCAGTCCTAGATCTCCCAACTTAGTAGTGAGTAGCGAGGGAATGATAGTGTTAAATGCTGAACTGTAGTCGACAAATAGCATTTTAACATAATTACCCCTTCCTTTGTCCAGGTGGGTCAGTGTAGTGTGGAGCAGATGTGCAATTGCATCGTCAGTGGAGCGGTTGTGGCGGTATGCAAACTGCAGTGGGTCCATGTGAAGATGTGATGAAGTCTCTGACTAGCTTTTCAAAGCACTTCATCACGACCGATGTGAGGGCAACAGGGCGGTAGTCATTGAGGTCGGAGGGTCGAGGTTTCTTCGGGACGGGGACGATGGTGGATCGCTTGAAGCTGGACTCCCGATACCGAGCATCAGGGAGAGACGCTCGGTATTATTATTATGATTATGCTGATATTATGTCATTATGTATAGTATGGAACAGTGCTACCAAAGAAAGTGGAGCCCCTCTATGTTGGCAGACTGCTGCTGGACACTGAAGAGGGACCTTCCTGTGACCAAATACAGGCAAAACTTATACACTGTCAATTTTAGAAGTATGTTTGTATATATTTTAAATGTAATACCAGCCTTATTCATGAATAAGTAATATATAATTAATGTAACCTTTAATTGCCCTGTTACCCAAAAACCACATGTGGTCGAACAGTTCTAAACTGATTTGAATTCAACATTAACATCAGCTTATTTTAGTTTAGGTAGCATAATAAAAATATTTTGTTGCCCCATGGCCAGGTGTGTTGAAGCTAGACACTGCTGCTCTGTGGAATTGGGCAGCCCTTCTATAAAATAAACTATATATCACAACATAAATGACAATAAGCAAACTTATTTTGCAAGAGAGAGCTGGAGTTACTGACATTATTTCCAATCCATGGCCATGCCTTAGTGAACATGGGTAAAAAGCTACATGTCCCCCAGGGTATCATGTTAACTGCACTCAGACATGTTGTTGCACTCTGAATGTAAACTCAGCGCAGTGGATGATGTACTCAGACTTGGTGGCTTGAGAGAATGTGGGCGCCAGGCACGTATAAGACCTGTAGAGATAGGTGTTAGAGGATTTGTAGCAAAGTCTGCCACATCTTTGCTTGTGCAGTTTGGCATTAGATTAATTAGACAAATTAAGGGTAACTGTGAAGGAGCTATCAGAATCAGAGTTATCAGATAAGGCGATATCAGACTGATTGTGGTAACACACTATAAAAGTGGAGCGGTTCTCGTAGTGTAAAGTGGTAAATCCAGACAAACTGGAAGCATTAAAACTGTGCTGGCTTTAGATACTGGGGAGGCCAGGACAGATCTGTGTTGTTGGTGTATGCTTGCTGATATAATAGGTTTAATCCATGTGGAACAGGTAGAAATGGGCACGCATTAATGGTGCCAGTAGGGCTGGGTGTGGCCTTAGATGCTGGGAAAGCATAGTGCTTAAGAGGTGTGGCTTGGTTTAAAGTGAGCTTGGATGGTGGTGTGGCCGGTATGCCAGACCTCACTGTTGAGCCTTCTGGAGGTGTCATGGGATTCATTCAGCAAAACACCAAGGACGGGAGGTGCCTATCTGATGGCCCCTAAGAGGAGCTCACATTGTTGTGGTTGCTGGAATGAAGAGAGTAAGCAGGGTCCTATGTGAAGCTCTAATGGAGCTCTAATAGCTTAGCATATTTAAATATTATCCTGTGTGTATGTACAGTTAGTTTAGATTCTGAGAAAGGACCACATCTACTGTGGACATTCTGGAATCTGTGATTATTACTATTAACACAGAGAGGTTTTAGTTTCTTTACCTTTGGTTTAATACATAAAAGCGATATTGTGGCAAATACTTTATTTTAACTGCAAATTTGAATATATAAGAATACTAAAATACGCTTCTGTCTTTGCATAGGGGAAGAAGGACCAAGATCGACTGAGGTCCACTCTAGATTATCCTTTTACAAGGGTGTCTTCAGAAAGAATTACTTGTACTTAAGCCAACTCTCAACACTCTGCCAAATGACAGGTTATTTCATTACAAGATCCAAACGGAATGAAACAGAAGCTTCTAGAAACAGAACAGCTGGAAGACTCAGAAGCCACAGAGCCACATTCACTTTCTCCAAGAATAATCAGTTAGACATCAGTTCCAGAGAAGACCGAATGTATATGATACGAAAACAACTTGTTCATCATGGGCAGCCAGTAGAAGGGGCTCTGTTTGTTCTGGATCAGGAGAGACAGGTGGTTTTCTTCTTTAAAAAGACAAATGTGAGTACATGTGGCAGCAGCTACTGGAAACAAGACCCGCCTCCCTCATCATCTTACAACTGCCAAAGATCCTATATGAAAGCATGTCTGCGTGTGCATGCGTGTGTGTGTGTGAGTGTGTGTGTGTGTGTGTGTGTTCTACACAACTGCTGAAATGTATACTGAGCTATATCAAGGACTACAGAGACCAGTCTCTGGCCATATGGTGGTGAGGTTCCTCCCTGTGTACATCACCAGCCCCGCTAAGACAAGCCCAAGCAGTCGAACACACCCTCCTCAATAGCAGCAGATTTATCTTGGGTGTTTGCGTTTGTGTATATTCCATGTAAGCTGTGTGAGGATATAAGCATGCTTCTGGCAGTATGCGGTCAACATGACTGAAAGGTTTGATTTAGCATGTAGGCGTGGTCCAGCATTAAGCCCCTTTGGTTGAAACCATTGGCGTAATGACGGGTGTGTGTTCGTGTGGGGGGTTCGGGGGGTTGAAGTCTCCACCCATTTATGTTATTCCATGGGTTTGCCATGATCACCCTGCACCAAAATGCGGTTGTGCTGGCCAGAGCTGCTTTCCTTTTTGAGAGTAATGAAAATGTTTTTTTGTTACAGAAGCCGTGCCTTGACATGGTCTAGGTCCTCTGTGAGCTCAAGCTGGGCTGGACTCGTAGACCACCATGGACAGGCTGTAATGGTGTAGTAGAGGAATGGAGGGCTCAGAGCCTGTTCATCTGTGTAGCATGCCACTGTCAGATAAGAATGTGTGGGGAGAAGGTAGAGAGTTTTTGTGTAGTGAATGGAGAGGTGTAGGGAGAAATTGAGAGTGTTTGTGTAGTGTATGTAGTGTATGGAGAAGGTGGAGAGTGTTTGTGTAGTGTATGTAGTGTATGGAGAAGGTGGAGAGTGTTTGTGTAGTGTATGTAGTGTATGGAGAAGGTGGAGAGTGTTTGTGTAGTGTATGTAGTGTATGGAGAAGGTGGAGAGTGTTTGTGTAGTGTATGTAGTGTATGGAGAAGGTGGAGAGTGTTTGTGTAGTGTATGTAGTGTATGGAGAAGGTGGAGAGTGTTTGTGTAGTGTATGTAGTGTATGGAGAAGGTGGAGAGTGTTTGTGTAGTGTATGTAGTGTATGGAGAAGGTGGAGAGTGTTTGTGTAGTGTATGTAGTGTATGGAGAAGGTGGAGAGTATTTGTGTAGTGTATGTAGTGTATGGAGAAGGTGGAGAGTGTTTGTGTAGTGTATGTAGTGTATGGAGAAGGTGGAGAGTATTTGTGCAGTGTATGTAGTGTATGGAGAAGGTGGAGAGTGTTTGTGTAGTGTATGTAGTGTATGGAGAAGGTGGAGAGTGTTTGTGTAGTGTATGTAGTGTATGGAGAAGGTGGAGAGTGTTTGTGTAGTGTATGTAGTGTATGGAGAAGGTGGAGAGTGTTTGTGTAGTGTATGTAGTGTATGGAGAAGGTGGAGAGTGTTTGTGCAGTGTATGTAGTGTATGGAGAAGGTGGAGAGTGTTTGTGTAGTGTATGTAGTGTATGGAGAAGGTGGAGAGTGTTTGTGTAGTGTATGTAGTGTATGGAGAAGGTGGAGAGTGTTTGTGCAGTGTATGTAGTGTATGGAGAAGGTGAAGAGTGTCTGTGTAGTGTATGTAGTGTATGGAGAAGGTGGAGAGTGTTTGTGTAGTGTATGTAGTGTATGGAGAAGGTGGAGAGTGTCTGTGTAGTGTATGTAGTGTATGGAGAAGGTGGAGAGTGTCTGTGTAGTGTATGTAGTGTATGGAGAAGGTGGAGAGTGTCTGTGTAGTGTATGTAGTGTATGGAGAAGGTGGAGAGTGTTTGTGTAGTGTATGTAGTGTATGGAGAAGGTGGAGAGTGTTTGTGTAGTGTATGTAGTGTATGGAGAAGGTGGAGAGTGTTTGTGTAGTGTATGTAGTGTATGGAGAAGGTGGAGAGTGTTTGTGTAGTGTATGTAGTGTATGGAGAAGGTGGAGAGTGTTTGTGTAGTGTATGTAGTGTATGGAGAAGGTGGAGAGTGTTTGTGTAGTGTATGTAGTGTATGGAGAAGGTGGAGAGTGTTTGTGTAGTGTATGTAGTGTATGGAGAAGGTGGAGAGTATTTGTGCAGTGTATGTAGTGTATGGAGAAGGTGGAGAGTGTTTGTGTAGTGTATGTAGTGTATGGAGAAGGTGGAGAGTGTTTGTGCAGTGTATGTAGTGTATGGAGAAGGTGGAGAGTGTTTGTGTAGTGTATGTAGTGTATGGAGAAGGTGGAGAGTGTTTGTGTAGTGTACGTAGTGTATGGAGAAGGTGGAGAGTGTTTGTGTAGTGTATGTAGTGTATGGAGAAGGTGGAGAGTGTTTGTGTAGTGTATGTAGTGTATGGAGAAGGTGGAGAGTGTTTGTGTAGTGTATGTAGTGTATGGAGAAGGTGGAGAGTGTTTCTGAGGACAACAACAAGTTACAATGGTCACGTTCCAGGAATTGTTTTAGCCCAGTGAACTTACAGGTACGCCCAACACACTGACAGTGTTTAGGCTGTTACGGCTTGTGTGTGTGTGTGCATGTGTGTCTGTGTGCGGTTGATTGGAGGGTCACGGACACATTTTTGTAAACATCCAGAGGCAGTGACTCCAATTTTTCAGAGCATGAACACACAAACAGGCAGACATACAACAAGCTGTGTACCTCACAAAACAACAACAAAAAGGAGTATTGTGTTTTGAGTATGTGTGTGTGACTTACGAGAAAAAAAAAGAAAAGAAAAAGAAAAACAAACTGAATTGTCAGAGAAAAACAAGCAATAGGACAAGATATATGCAAGTGAATGAGTATGTATGGGTGGACAGGGCAAATGCCTAAACTAGTTCACTGGACTTTCAAAATTACGCTTATAAGGGAAGCAAAACAAATGTAATTTAATCAAGTTTACCAAACTGAGTCTACAAAACATTCGGCCTACCACTTAATAAAGGTGGTAAATCTAAAAAATTATACTTTAGGTCTTGATCTGACGAGCACAGGTTTGTATAATTGTCCTTTTCAAGCAAGCCAACATCCCTAGCGATGTTCAGCCATTAATGGCGTCTCCCCTGCCTATCGCCAGCTCGCTGTTTACCCACGTGTACCGCCAGTCGCCGACTGAGAGCAGGCTTGAAGTGGACGTGGCTAGACACTGCTCGCCCCAATCCTTTCCATTCCTACTCCACTAGGAAGGAGTGGGAAGCTCCAGGAACAGACTAGACAGCCATAATCTGAGGAAGACAGGGAAATAATCACCAGACAAGACTTCATCAACCGCTACCTAAACTGGCTAATTACTAAGATTATATCTGTCCTCCTACCAGTCTCTGTCTCTGTCTGTCTCATCTGTTTGTATTTTCCTCAGAACAGCAGCATTTTTGTATTTAAACTGCAGGCTGCAGATAACACAGTCTGCTATTCCCATCAGAGCCCCCTACATCCCAAAGAGACAGAGATGCCCTGGTTGGCCTTGCGAAGTGCCTGGAACAAACCAGGAACCGCTTGGAACCGAGAGTAGGACCACTCCCAGCAGTGCAGACTAGCATCTAAAACATGCGGTGGTGACGTGGTAAATGGCAGTTTTAAGCAGACAGTTCAGCTGGAGAGAGATATACAGCTACAGGTTAGCGTCCCTAACACTGGGTGACAACCACAGCAAACCCCAAACTGCATATGACAGAACTGTGAACGCACGCATGCACCCACGTGCGCACACACACAAAATCACAACATGGAAAAATGGTTGAATAATATATGAACATGGCCAGCTGGTTGTACTTTTCCTCAGTCATCAGGGACAGATCCACCCCCAGATCAGGGTGTAGGGTCCTCCTTCGATACCCCTGCTTTCAACATCAGTTATCTCATGTATAAACACACACACACACACACACACACACACACACACACACACACACACACACACACACACACACACACACACACACACACACACACACACACACACAGGGCATTCTCCTGATATGGACAAAACACTTGACAGAACAAAACAGTATACCACACACTTCAGTTGAGGGTTCTCCCAGACAAGCCCCAGATGGAGATAACACAAGCTTCCACACCAGCACTGGAAGAGTAGTGAGAATAATTACTGGGTTTTACTATCAAACTGCAAAGAGTATTAAAACTTATGTCACTTGCTCTCTGTGTGTGTTTGTGTGTGTATGCATGCAAGCTAAGCAACAGAGCTCAAAGAGTAACACAGATGGTTTCATTAGTACTGTGGCATTTTCAGTTCAGCCAGTCTATTGACAATAAAGAGGAGCGTGTGTTGTTGTCTATCTAATACATGGCCAGTAAACACAATCTGGCTCAATGAATTGGCTGTTAATCCATCTTAAGGGGCCTTCAGTAAGGTATCAAGACCTAGAATTCTACAAGAGAAAACTGCTTGCAGACACATACACGTCCCCTGAATACATTAATATTCAACTTTACACATGTATAATAACATGCATTACATGCTAATAAGCATGCAATCATACGTGCGCACACACACACCCTTCTTCTCGCTCTCTCTGCGTCCCTCTGTCATGACAGTATTTATCTGTCATGACAGAAGTGTTTAGACTGAAACCAATGACAATTGATTTGTACATCAGTGTTTAGAAGTGTTTAGACTGAAACCAATGACAATTGATTTGTACCAATCACTGGGCCAAACAGATGCAAATAGCATTGTGCAGCAATCAAAACATACAGTTCGAATCTATGGAAAATCCTGAACATGTCCAGGGATAAACAGCACATTCTTTCAAAACAACTATACTTTTATAGTGCCACAACTTGTAAAATAAATGCCTTTTTAAAATGTCTTTGAGCAGATCTCATCAACACTGTTTATAGGTTATGTTCCTATACATAATCAGCCAGTGTCACATAGTTAAATCCTTTATTAAGATCATTTAATGACTGCTTCTTTTTTTCACTGTTTTAAGCTGCATACATGTAGTTTGTAGTGATTCATGTAGAAGACATTCTGGTGTCTTGATAGCTTTATCTAGGATTGTTTTGAATGGCATGGATAAATAAATGAAGTAGGCTGACATCAAGTTTACATATAACCTAAATTAATGTTTTAAATAGTTATGTTTGGAGCTTTAAACCCATATCACTGGTTGTAGCAGCGCTAAAATAATTTAATGGCTCGTTAAATTCCTTAACACTTACCCCTCTGCCTTCTGCACTTGCCCCAGGACAAGCGGCTGATCTCAGATCAGCAGTAAAGGGCAGACAAAGTGTCGGCTGGGTAAGCTGACTCGGACTTGGGGTCAGCTGGGTGTTGGCTGGTCAGCTTTTCTACGTAATGTATTCTCTTTTGGGATGTAAGTATCCGCTTAACATTAGCAAGTTCAGTGGTTGTGTATATGTGTATATGTGCACATGTGGTGCATGTGTGGTGCATGTGTGGTGCATGTGTGGTGCATGTGTAGGGAACACAGAAGGAATCAAACAGATGGGGGTTTTGAAATTATACGATGTGTGATGGTCTGACGCAAAGCCTTGGTTAGCGCTTGCCCATCTCAAGTGTAAATACTCCTTTAACAGAGCCCCAACTTGGCACACACTGCCAGATCTGAACATAACAAACCCGTTTTGTCCTTCGGTGCAGAGTGGTTTGGTCTAAGGACACATTTGGAAAGGTGGTGGTCTACCAACTTGACTGCATGGGGGGGCTTGAGACAAATGAAAAACAAGTAATAGTATCAAGTGTCTTGTGCATCCAGATTTTATCATGAAAGTCACCCATGCATACTTATGCCTCAGTCGTTCCCCCCCCCCACAAACACACACACACACACACACACACACACTCACACACACTCACACACACACACACACACACACACACACACACACCCACACCAACCACTCCCCACGTTCCAGCAGAGCACTCGCAACATGTGTGTCGCACATGTGCTGTGTATTTCCCACCTTATCCTGTTGTACTGGGTGACCTTTACTGAGTGAGAGAAATGTGGGCGACAGCATATGGAATATTCCACCAGGCAGAGGTGGCCAAGTTGAGAGACTTGCTGTGTGCTGGGACAATAAGAAGCTTGCTCACTAAAATTCCGTTTTTGACCAGACACAACTTGTCTCTACCTCCCCACCAAAAAGTGTCTGATCTATCCAGTACGTAATGAGGAAAACCTGGTAAGTGAAATTAAATGGCAGGGTATGTATACATACGCTTGTGAAAAGGCATATACACACATTCCATTCATGTTTTAATATGGAAAATAGTCCGGTTGGATTTTAACGAGGAAAACTGAATCAGACGGCTTCAGGCACCATGAAGGGCCAGTCCAGACCTGGTCCAGTTCGATGATGTGTAGCCATAATGCTTCACTGTTGCCCTTTCTGGATGCACCAAAGCCATTCAATAATTCCCCTGGATGCTTTCACTAATCCCAGTTTGGAGAAACTGTGACTCGTTTGATGACTCATCTATGCATATATGATAGACTAATCCCAGTAAGCACCACCTTTGCAACCCTCAACTGTGCTCTGTCTTCCTAATTCATGGAGACATCTGATACACAACAGGCCTGTTGAATCACTTCCGGCCATGCTGTGCCCCCTCCCCCACCCCTCAGAAAAAGGAACTCATCTTCAGCTCCAGATGTCCATGTCGACTGAGGGTGAAGTTGTTTTTTTTTTTTTTTAATGTGGTAATAATAAATGTCTGCCTTTCTAAGAAGTGTAACTCTCTGCAGCACACTCCCGAGAGAAGTAGAAGCAGGCCATTCCACACCCAAGGAGGTTCTGGTACAACTATACTGGGACTCGGGTTCATCTTGGCTTCTGCTCCAGCGCATTGGACTTGAAGTGAAACAATGACTCTAAGGTATGTTGCATTGATATTGGATTAACCACATAGGAATCACAGGCCATTTTAAGCACAGTTCCCATTGCGTGGTTTAAAGAAGTTGGAAAAATATTAAAACAGCCATAAGCCAGGTCTCATGCATGAAAAATGATGTAATTACACATATATTTCAAAGAATCGACATAAGCAGCCAACTCAGTTATGTCTGACCCTCCAGAATTGTAGTATTAAAAATGAAAATCCATATAACTCCTACACAGTTCACTCAAAATGGAGATGCAAGCCCTCGAATAAAAGCTGAAGGTTGACATATTTTTTCAATATCCTTTTTAAATATTTACTATTTGGACTACAGCTCAAAAGAAACATTATGGCATTGGCCAATTGCTTACAAACAGCCCAGTAAAGCCATACTCAGTGTCTGGGTGTCTTTAAAGTGAAGGACAGGAAGAATAGAAAGAGACAGCAAGTGAGAGATAAGGAAAGAGGTAGAGAGAGAGAGAAAAGGGGAAAGAGAGAGAGAGAGAGAGAGAGAGAGAGAGAGAAAGAGAGAGAGAGAGCACTCTAATTGTATAATTCCAAACAGGATTTACAGTACAGCTAAGAAAGTGCTCTGAGAGACTTTCTAATGCACAATTTAAACAAAGTGACCTGTAATACACATTCATTTATTGCAATTCATCAGTTAACACTATAATATATTTAGTTTGCTAGAACACACACGTTTAGGCACAAACGAAAAGCAGACGACAATTTCTCTTTGGTCATTATATATGTGTATCATGGATAAAAAACACCTCAAGCCCCTACACTGATCATAACACACACAGAGAAACACACACACACACACACACACACACACACACACACACACACACACACACACACACACACACACACACACACACACACACACACACACACACACACACACACACACACACACACACTTGCCCTACCCCTCTGCATCATGACATAACACCACACAGGTCTTTACACTCCCAACACCCTGTTCCATCACTACCATGCACAATTTACAAATCACAGCACTTTACACACTATATAAATCACAACAGCAGTAGATTCCCAAGAGCAGTACATGATTAGCCTTACCAAATACAACAACAAAAGCACTTTTGTGACAAATAGTTACAGTGACTTCCTATCTTTGACAGTTTGTTTCCCTGCATACTGGAGATGAATATGCCAATATCCAATTCTTTACTCAGATGTTCTCTGAAATCCAGCTCACTCTGGCTGTTGCTATAGAAGGGAAGTGAGGTTCAGTGGAATGACGACACCAATTTCAACCATTTCCAGAGTTTCACATTCTATCTAAGTGTGTCTTTACTCACACTGGACTGCTTCCACCATAAACACTTGCTGTAGTGGAATGAGGTGCTTTTCTAAACTTTAAGTTACATTAAGAATAAATCTGTAAATAATTAAATAAAAATAATGTAGTTTAATGTAAAAAATAAATAGTCAAAGAGCACCACTCACTGTAAAGTACAAATAAAACTAAACTCAGGTCAGTCCTATAATGTCAGTCTTGTAACACTGCAAAACTGCTGACTGGGCACTGACTATAACTGAAGTTGATGGACCAGCACTGCTGGATGCTTAAGTGCCCCATGTAGTGAGAGGAAAAAAGGACATGATGAACTTACTGTAAATCTAGAATATGAAATATGATATGCCAATGTGCATATATTTCCTTTCTCCACTGCACATGCTCTATTGTGAGACAAAATGCATGTATGTCAGCAAATGCCTTCAAATTACTAGAGTTCTTAAATCTAGATTCACTCACTAGAACACAAACCCAACCTGATGCCCATCTGCATATTTGAGTTGGGGTAATCCTATTGTTAGAAAAATGTAACTTTTAAAGCAGCATCATGCTGTTCAGTTGGGATTGCAGGCTTACCTTAAAGGCCCTACACAGTTTCCACAAAGAATGTTATATTTTCCATATGCCTTCCAATTGTTTCCCCCTAAAATGGGATCAAAATGAGTATTTTTATTGTTCTTTTTTCTCTGTCGCCTTTTACTATTCTGCTGTGTGGCCGTGACCCCAGCGGATTGATTGACAGCCTCAGTGGTAAATGAAACCACCCAGTTAGTAAGTATGGCTGAAAATAAGATTGCATAAACAACAGCTTTTCTTGTCTGGACCTGAAAAGACAGCAGGATCTGTGTTGTGTTTAAATAGAGGCTAATCAAAGTCACTAGTTAAATTAGAGGACGCCACAGTTCATATTTTAAGAATGTATGTAGAGCAGTATCGTCTGTGCACTTATTAGAGATCAATCGCGTTTACATCAAAACTATTAGGTAATATTAGCTAACGTTAGCTAATAATATACACTTGCTTTCGTATATTCAGCTGGTTAACCAGGTCTAGCTAACAATATTTGACTATTGTAAAAATAAGGGCTTACCAAGTGCTCATCCACATGGCCTCCAGTGTCAGGAATGATGTTGCTTTAAGCTAAATCCAGAACTGCACTGACCCCAAGTTTCAAATGATTTCACAGTAAAATGTCTGCTACAAACTCTTGTATTTGGTGTCACTTCAACCCCTGAAAAAAATTTGTGCCATTTTGATTTGGCCTTGTTTTCTCATCTTTCTAAGAGCAACCTTTCCCCAGCTTGCATCCAAAAATTGAGCATTTGTATATACATTCCATCTCTGTTATTCAAGTAGAGCCATGCATAGTGAGTGATGTGTGGGAGGTTCAGATGATTTCACAGTTCATGAATATACAATATAAGGTAGTTTATGACTCTTATAGTCATAAGCTATTAGTGTTATCTATGATGTCGAAGATAATATGAAATAATGTGTAAATTCTAAATGGACGTTAGGGGACAGAATACAAAAATATTACAAATTTATAGCTTATTTTATGCACCAATAAATGTTGAACTGAAGCAGAAGTATGAAGATAATCACATACTTACTGCTAATATAACTTGAATAAGGAGTAAAAGTACTGTGCAGTAATGACCTGCCCTGTCTCTAATAACAACAGCACATCGGTGGGAGAGCTTATTAAAGCAGCACTACTGTGTTGATGCAGACAGCGTTTTTTTTAAAGTATTTTGAAGTAGCCACAATAACATTACCATATGTCTTCAATGTCACAATATACCGTATTATCATATTTCCACACATGCCTAGCCAACACACGAGCATACGCATACACACACAGGTCCATGTGTATATACACAAACACAGCCACCACAACCCCAAGCATGCACGCAGGTATGTACGTCACTATGTTTCATTTCAATTTCAGCTATCTTTCATTATGGTCTGCCCTAAATTTAACAACTGGTGGCCACAGGCCTTATACATCGCTTTCAGTCCTTCATTCATCCAAGGGAGGGAGAAGGATGTGGAGGGTGGAGGATTAGTTAGCATACTGAAACACACTCAGACACTTGTTGTCTCATGCAAATCTCGCCACCAGCTTTATACTGACAACATCAGTGACCCTTGTAGCTTCAACAGCATGCTAGAGGAAGCCTCAGGTGCTAGACAGGTTTACCTGGCTGTGCTCTGTGTTCATGTCTGTGTGCTTGAGGTGGAAGACTCCTATACCCATGTTGGCCCGCTAATCCCCCATAAGCTTGTGCTCGACCCCGGTTCATACTAATGCTTGTGAGGGGGTTTCCTGTCTGCTGAGGTCATAGAGCTCCTGGCACTGCCTTTAGTGGTTTCTGTGGTGTTAGAAATCAAATACTCAACACACCCTCAGTACCTTGGTTCCAAAAGTTTGTCAGAAACATTGTCTCACATTTTGACTGATTTGTGCATTAAGCATTGCTTCCCAGCTGAGTTTCTAAGGTCTTCTAAACATGACATCCAAATTGTCTGCTCTGACTTTTCAAATGAAGGCTGTGTGCTTTTATTTTCTTGCTTCATTCAGAATGACCAAGGCTAAATGATCCCAAAGTTCTGCACCTCATGAGGGCCCACTCCACGTCAGTATTCCTCTCAGCTCTATCAGTAGGCTTGAGTGTGCGGTCAGAAATTCCAGGAACGGTTTCAAGGAGCACAGGGTTTGCGCAAACACACACACACACACACACATGCCCGAGACGAGTCCAGTGCACTGTTTCACACTGGATACTCCACCTGCATTGAAATGTCACACACACACACGTGCTTGCGCATGTAAGCGTTCTGGAACCCCGTCATTTGGGTCGCATGGTGAGAGATATAAATAGTGGAATGATGTTTTAGCACAGGCCTGGAGCCCACAGAACTGCTCCACCCAACCAGACCTTTAAATACACTCAGGACACACACACTCTCTTTCGCTCTCTATCATTCTTTCTTTCTCTCCCACATACATTTTATCTCCCTCCTCCGCTTCTTAAAGTTAGAGGCAATTACAGCATTGGCATTTTTCCAAACCATCCACATTCACCTTATTGAACATATTCACTGTGGCGGTGGCGCACACTACTCAGCCCTGCATCACAAACAGTGCTGTGGTCCGTCGAACATGCCAATCATTTTTGCTCTGCCTTTCATCTCCTACAAAGAATTTCAGCCTTTCCATCCCCACAGTGTCTGGCAACTTTGCCCAGAGAGATGTCCCTCATTCTGATTGCCATTCAAGTAGAGACAACTAATAACCTCATCACTCACAAATCCTCCCCAATCAGTTTATTAGGAACAACTGTAAACCTGCTCGTTCATGTCAGCAGTGCAAAGTGTATAAACATGCAGACACTGACCAAGAGCTTCAGTTAATGTACACATCCAACATCCAGCATGACAGCCTTTCAGAAGCCTACACATCTGGGATTTCCTGTTTCCTGGTCATGTCAGAATTTGATGTAGCCAAATAAATGCATGGCTCTAACCTTGTTTGAACACTTCAAACTGTTGTTGGCAGTGCCTTTAGACTTGAATAAAAAAAGGATGTTAACACAATGCCATTCATGTAATTGTTTTCAATTATGTAAAACAGGCAAAACTCAGCAAAAAGTGGTCATGAATGAACCTGAATGAATAAACACACTTTGGCTTTCTTATTGCTGAGAAACTAAACAGGACCCCCTTGGCCAGACATCTGGTACTTTACAGTTCAGCAGATAATCAGTATCCCCAAGGAAAGTTCTGATGGAGTTCATGGACTGTCCAATAGTGCTTATGCACTAGTATGTGAGATGAAGCAGATTACATGTGAAACCAAAACCAAGAATAAAAAGAACAATAAAAAAATAAAAAGAACAGCAAAAAACTGCTGCCCAGGTCAGGACCCAAAACAGCAGTGTGATAATGAGAATCAGTACACTTCCTAAGTTCAATCTTCCTTGGAATAAGTGTTGTAACATTCATCCAAGTCATTCCATATGTGTGCCTGGCATAACCGCCACTTCTTCGGGTAACTTAGTGACCTCAAATTCCTTATTTTTCAAATATTCAATATCTTTCTTAGTTCAAATATGCTGCTATTGGCACAAAAGTACATGCAGGCATTGCCAAAGTCAGTCTTACTTAATTTAATAATTTAGTATTAATATTTTATTACTGTCTGTTGCTGCGGGTGGCTACTCTTAGATAATGTGTGATAGTTTACGGGTCATTTCGTATACGTCCAAAAATAGACAGTGCTGCCAATAACATCAAAAGCAACTTGCCTATAAAGCACCCTAAAAACAAACAAGCAACATGTCTGCTCTTTAGATTAGTAAGCCTTGTTCGGAAACGCACGTTACAGTGCCTATTCCAGGACCTGAATGTTTCCACTGTTGGGTCCTAAAGAACACCATTGGCCCAGTTTCCATGGGAAGGGAAGGACAAATGAGTTTCCCTCCCGCCAATATATTACGTCACATTTGCACAGAGCAGTTACCACTCTCCAAGTGTTAGCTTCCATTTGGGCGTCAATGACTGTGTATCACGAAATAATGCTGGTAGTATCCAGGCAACAGCATAGGCCAAAGCAGGGCGTGAACCAGTGATGATCTATTGTACACAGCTAGCAGCCATTTTCCCTAATGCATCTCTTGTAAGTATTTCACAATATGAAATTATGTTCCTGTTTGTATGTGAGCTACTGATGTTATCTAGGCATTGTCACAGGGGCTAAACCCTACATATCTAAATGATATGCAGTACTTGCACGATATTATATAATGCTTGCCCATTATACTTCTTTCTAGTTGCTTTTTCACAGTTTTGTAATGAGAAATGCAACATCTGTGATTCACTGGACAAGTAAGGTTATTCATTATCCAATGGTCAACAGCTACTGCAATGCTACACTGGCCTAAAGTCTAGTAGCGGCTTTGGAATTGGGCACATTAAAGGTTCACCTGAAGAAAACCTGCACTTGCTGCCCTTCACTTTTTCATAACATCCTTCTGATCTCGTTGGACCACACTGACATTCTTTCCTGCGCCCAGATCAGTCATGATCCCTGTCCCATCCCAGCCATCTTCTGTCCCAAATCTTTCCTTTTCCAGGAAGAACAGGATTTTTTGGACTGGACAGCACGTAGGATGTCCTGGTCCAACATCTGGATGAAGTGTGTCTGGACTGGATCTAAATGTAGAACTATGCAGTAATTTATACAAACTCAGGAAAGCAGCACGATGACTGTGTGTCATTTCTTAAGTTTGGCCTGTAGCCCTTGAACACTTTCCTTGCACAACGAATGCTCCACATTCATGCGTAGGTCTAATCTATTAAATGAATAGTACTAACTATAGCATGGCAAATTGCTTTTATAAGATTGTATGAGCTCCAGAACATTTAGATTTGATTGGAGGTCTTTGCATAAAAGGAGGTTAGATGCAGTCCAATTCATAAAAATTATTGATGGAAATTACTGATTGAATAAATGTATGGATGGTTCTTTCTGCACACAGAGGGGGGTTGTGTACCACAGTATGAGCTATGTGTTTCTGACTAAGGTGGGAAATTATATTTGCTTTCCACAGATGAGGGCTACATTCCGCTGTAGATACCAAAGTGTTGGAAATACAGTTCTTGGAGAAATCCACATCTTAAAGTGCCATCCGGGTGGACAAAATGTGTTTAGTTAGATACAACTAATATGGTCCACACTTTTACCATCCCTCTCCCAGATCAAGCTGATAACCTGCAGGTTAACTGTGATGTTTTAGATGTTTGATTATAAAAAATGCCTCTTATGGTTATTCGGCACTGGTGTGCTGAAATTCTACGATGCTGAAACGGACGATCTGTTAGAAGGAGAAAAAAAAACATGCCATTTGTCAGCCGTCAATATACAGCCAACAATATTCCAGTTTACAGTAGCTCAAGGTCTTTGAAATACCTTAGGCCAGTTATTCTGAATTCCAATCTACAGGAGCTATATCTTTTTCTTAACTCTTAAAATGCCTGATGGCTAGAAGGTTCAATCAGGTGTGTTAGAGTAGGGAAATTCAAGTGAGCAAAGCAGAGGCTTCACACTCATCTTACCAGAGGGTATAGAAAATAATATCATTACATTATAAATAAGCCCTTATCTGAAACTGTTCACATTGTATTGAACAGAGAGCCAAAGCACCATTTTGCAAACACATGCTTGAAAGCTGTAAAAGGGAAGAGCAGCAGTTTTATTTTTTTTTAACTTGGCCACAACATTCATATGAACTCCTTAACCATTACATGTATTCTTTGGCATCTTGATGCTACAGTAAAAAAAAAAAGAAAAAAAAAAAGAAAATCCCTGATAAGTCAAAACAACATCTGTTGTCTCCTGCCTCAGACTTCTGGGTAATGTGTTACTCTTTTCATTTCCACATGTCAAGTTACAAAGCATGGAGTATTGCTTTATTGTGAAGTTATTAAAGCTTAATAAACTAGGTTTTATAACCATGCTGTCAAAACCATTTACACGCAGCCTTTTATAACTTCGGACTTACTTCTGGGTAGTAAACATTTGCTGCCAACAGTCTGACAGGCCACTGGGTATCCTAATCATGACAGGCAATAACCTAACCACTAACCTTAAAGAGCTGACTTTCAACACTAGGTACCAGCTGACAATAAAGTATCAGCAAACAGAATGAAAAGGTCAATGGAAACAGAGAAAGTGTGAACAGAGGACAGTTTTTTTGAAAAACACTGAAGAAGTGTGTTGGTGTAGGGGCACCTACTGGAACAATTTCCATGGTGCTTTGGAGATTAGACTACTGAAAAATAAGAACCTTCAACTCTTTCACCCTATTCTCTTTTCTTTCTGGGTATACATAAAGAATAGTCCATAGCCTGGATAAGACTCACCACAAAACTTTACACAGAAAAAGCCTCTGCCTTTTTTATTTTTATTTTTATCTCTTAACAAAACGAAACTGCTGGTTTTGAAATTTCAGTGAGGTATATGGTATATGACAGTGTTTGTCTAAAAAACAAACAAGCAAAACGTAAAATATGAGCTGCAGGTGATAGAAGACATTTTCCATAGATTATAGATTCATAACTTGAATGTACTTGTCAGCAGTGAATGCACAGGTGCCTGCAGGTTTACTCAGTGCTTTTTTGTTTACTCAACAAAACAGAAAGATTTTTCTAAAGCATAGAAGAATAGACGTAATGCAAATATCAAGCTCATTTCCAACACAGCTGAGCTGTCAGTAATGCCACCTTGTCAAGACACTGTCATGGCCACTGACTGCTTTTTTAGACAGGTGTAACTAGCATATAAACTAAGGCTAAACCAAATGAAAACATTTCAGTGGATAACTTTATCACCAACATGGAAAGGAACAGACTTCCTCGGGTTCATGAAGAGTTGTTTAGAAGTAGTGATGAGCAGAAAGCTAAGAGTGACATTTCCGTGGATCCCAATCATTTGATTCTAATCTGATTCTAATATGAATCTAATGTGATTTATCACGAAATGTCATAATAATATTGTAGCCTATTATGCCAATATGGTTTATCAAGTTGTTGAACATTGTCTACAATTCAATGGAGTGTAAAAATGTCACATGTGAAATACTGCATATTTATTATACATATAGTATAACACAGTCTTATTTAGCATGACCATTTCTTTTTGTATTTGTGACATGTTTACTCATTTGGCTAAGTTGTCCTGTCTTTGTCTTGCAGTGACAAAGTGAAGATTCATCCTGCCCTCCCCCACATGACATCTCTCATGCCCCTTCTATTCCACAGCTATCAGCTTCTGCCCTCCCCCAATCTCTGGACACCCCTCACACCTCTACCTCCCCCATGTCTCTGGACACCCCTCACACCTCTACCTCCCCCATGTCTCTGGACATCCCTCACATCTCTGCTGGAGTACAGCATGGAGTGAGAGGCAGCAGAAGTGCAAGCCCACCTTGTGAAAAGAGAAGAGTGCCCATACCTTTCCAACACCTGAAGGCTCCTCATACACCTCAGCTGTGCAACAACCTACAGCCAGAGCAGGGAAGATGAGAGCTCCAAGTGTACAGCCCCAGCACCAAATGCATCACTTGAGGACCGAAGCTTCAGAAGTTTTGCCCCAGAAGGACCCTAGGAGTTCAGCTAGATTTTCAGAAGTACTACGGCAGGATAGGCATCCCAAGAACAACATCAAATGCCTTGGCAAGAAAAGTGGATCATGGTGACATGTGATGGATCAGGGATGTCCCACTGCAGTTTGTGAAGTGGAGGGACACACAAGATGCCATGATGGACATACATATGTCTGTTCTATCACAAGGACCAAAAGAATTGTGCACACTCCTGATGTGATCAGTGACGTTTGTGTATTTGGAGAGGTTATGGGCACTTTGGGGACACTTAGAGGACATCTAGTGGAAAATACTGTGCAGATCCTGAATACTTCTGTATCTTATGAATACTGATGTATCTTCTCCAAAGACCGTTGTGAATCAGGACATTTAGAGTATGACTGATTTTTCATCCGAAGCATCCACATGCACACTGTAAATCCCTCCATACAAAAGGTTGGTTTTTTTTAAAATTTGTGGTTGTTTTATTTTCCTTCTGTATTAGGTGCTCTCAAATGGAACCTAAATGATGTAAATAAAAGCTTGGATGTGAATGAATGTCTTGACTCAAATGTTTACTTAAATTGACATGCTGAATGATCACTGTGATATCTGTACAACTTATGGTAACTAATGTTATAGGAGTACAAATTGTTTAAAAAGTAGCTTAAAATTGGAACTGAATACAGGACGGTTGAAACTGCATAGAAGGGTTGGAGTATTACAATTGTAGGACTTTGTTGCTCTGCATGCACAGGTAATGAACTTAAATACACTGTTGTCAATGAATGCATAGGGAAATACCTTTATTAAAACACGTACATGCAAAAGACTTGGGTGCCGTTCAACATTTGAAAACTTACTAAACAGCACTTTCCACATTTGAAATTCATATTGTTTTCCATGTTATTTAGCTATTCATATTGAACTATGTTTGCTTTCAACTCCACAAACCTTGCTCAAGTTTCATGTTTGCTCAATTTAGTTTAAATTTTGTTTGAACTATTTATTTTAAATGTCTTACCATAGCACATATAAACTACGCTTGTCAATACAGCTAACGTTACACTGCTTAACCAAAACATGAATACCACTCCCAGATGAAATGAATAACATTGATTATCTCCTAACAGTGTCACATTTCAAGGTCTGGGATATATTAGATGCTAAGCAAGCAGTCAATTTTTGTAGACAATGTGTTGCATGCTGGAAAAAAAAATGCAGGCGTGCAGACAGGAGCCACTTTCACAATGACCAAATAGTTATGTACATATGACTGGCTCAGAGTATCTCAAAAGTGGAAATGCTTGTGAGGTACTCCCAGTACCTTTGGACAATGGCCTCCAAATTTCCAAGACCCCAATCAGAGCATCTGTGGATCTGATGCTAACATCTGGGTGCCACCATGCACCTTCAGATATTTTGTAGATTTCATGCCTTGGTGGGTTAACCCTGTTTTGGTGGTGCATGGAGAACTGACATCTTATTAGCCATATTAGCAAATAAGTTTAATGTTACTGGCTGAGTGCATTAACTTGTATATGTTGCCTTAAATAATAATACTTTAATAATACTGATATCAAATATATTGATTAATAATGTTGTTTGTAATTTCAGATGGACAAAAAAAAACTTATGAGATAAAATCAAAACACTGGTCTTGAGGAGTAAAAGGATAGAAGTAAATGAAAGTTCCTCATATACTGTTTACTAGACATAATACTGAACTTCTATTCAAAATCCTTACATTATGGTCACATGCTTATCATACATATTGATTACTCTATCAAGCATTTAAGGGAAAAATCTCCTTGCTGCCAAAGAAAAAATAAGTACACTCTAACCATAAAATAAAAACTGATTTATTCTGAAACTGAAATTCTGAATGCTAAAAAGACAATTGGTTCACATATCTTCCACTGTCTACATTTTAGTTTCATAGAACCTGGAGTGCTGATCTAAGATTTGTTCCTGTCAGTAAGGTTAAGGTAAATAAGAAAGGAGTCTGAACTCTTATGTTAAGAAGCTTTGTGAATTGGGGCTAAGTTAATTAATATCAATATACATTAATATCCTGGACATCCTAGAGTTGGGTATAACAAAAACACAATAACAACACAAAATAACAAACACGATTTGCATGATGGCTTCAATACAAGACTCACATAACCAAAAGCCCAGATAACCAAAATTAAGATTCCTTATTTTGTATGCTCTAAGAGAAGAACCAGTACATTGGAAAAGACACCTGGGCTTGGAATGGTTGCAGGTAAATGAGGAAGATCAGAAGAATAATTACCAATACATTAAAACTCCACCCATATGGTCACCAGAAAACTGACTTGACTTTAATAATGATAAGTCCTTTTTTGATAGTACAAAAATGTAGAAATTAACTCAAGCTCATCCAAACAGATATTTCAACCAGATATCTCTGATTCAGCCACTGGATTAATGGGATTTTGAAGGACAGTATGGGTCATGGGACAGAGAGCAGGAAATCATCAATAGTCAGTTCATTTCCTCGCTGAAGTTGTAGCTGAACTTGTGGCTGTACTGAGTTCAAGCTGATTTTTGAATTGAAAATGTTTATTCGGTGCTGAGAGTCTTCCTTAACACACCGTGGATCATAAGTCATAAAAGCATCACTAAGAACTTTAGCTAAAATAATATCTTACCTATATCTTAATTACTAGGTAGTAATTAAGATATAGGTAAGATATTATTTTAGCTAACGTTCTGTAGGTACGTGCATCAACTTGATAAGCTTTTTGAGGCCTATAATCCCTGACTCATTATTCTGGTCAAGCCTACACAAGTGATGCTTATCAATTAATCAGTACTCTTTGGGTGCAAACATCTTTACCACTATAAAATGAAAAGAGGATCTTTTGAGAGAAGATATATCTGTGAATAATTATTGAATCCCAATGTGATGCATTGTAGTTCTGTAAGCGCTTTTGGAAGACCAAAGAAATGCTTAATGAATCTCTTAATTTTTCACTTCACACAGCAATTCTGACCTGCTGCTAAGCACTTCAGTTACTTATTAAAATCGAATGGTTGTCAACGGTGAAATCACTCATGCTCAAAATTACATGGGAGAATATAATAATGAGAAAGATGAGAGAAAGGTACAACATGACAAAAATGCAAATGTTTACACATTAAGGTTGTTTTAAACAGGAATGACATGAACTGAAAGTGAAATTAGTTAATTGTGTTGCATTTTAGATTGACTTGCTATGTCACCCTGTAATACTGTACCATGTATTGTTTGATATTGTCACTTTCAAAATAAATAAATAAATTTGATTTTCTCCTGCAAGTATACAATTTTGTTTTGTTTTGTTTTTGGCAACAAAAACATAAAAAGGCTATAAAGAAATTATTTTTTAATGTAATTTTTATGTAAATGATCTAACATAAATTACTGAATATTATATGTTATCTTTGATTGCATATATTATTGAATTGCATAAATATGTGAATTTAAACAAATTAAACATTTGTGAATCTGTATCTTCTTTAAACTATACAACAACAAGAAATAACTATCTACTGAACTCTTCTGAATATTTAAGTCTACTCTTTATGTCAAAATATATATTAAAAAAACATAATTCCAGATACCTTTGAGAATATATTGCAATATGCAAATAAGGTATTGATATAATTGTGAATATATTAACATACATTTATCATATATTTTCTTTACTGTACAAATCTTCACTGTTTGGAGTAGTTCTGCTGTTGTCACAATTTTTTTCCAAGATAGAATATTTTTAAAAATTAACAAGTTCATTTAAATATGTAGGGTATGCACATCATTACTGCTGCCATTTGGGATGATGTGCATTTGGTGTAGGCATTTGAATAAAGTCCAGTGGCTAATAAACTATTTTTGTAGTTGGAAGAATCACCTCAAAATAAAGCCATATGTGGCAATATTTTCAGGATTCCATACTCGTAATATTGAATTGATTAGCTAGGAGACCAACAGAGGAGAAATGACCTAATTTGAAACTGCATTAGCCATCATGCATCGTAAACTCCGGGATCATCTTAGAGAAAACAGGGAACCACTGTGCAAGGGAACCACAGAGACAATTTCTTGTTGAAGATGAATCATCCTCCATTTATTTAAACATCACCACTCGTCACAGAACATTAAATATTAGAACTGCATGCGATTAGTGACAAGCCAATTATTTATTTTCTACTTCCAAATAATTTTCTGTTGGCCAAGTGCTCTGTTGTAATAAATTAATTTCATTTTAAATATTTATTTTCCATCAATATTGCATCTCGATATCAGTTTAACAGAAAGAGGAGCCTTTGTATTCATGACTGTATTGAAAATCATACTTTCAGGATTTTGAAATACCCTGGTATACCTTAAAACCTTTATGTTTCCCAAGTCTAATAGCTATTTATTCATTATTAATGTTAGTGACCAGTTGTTACAGCCTTACTTTTGAACCCATCCATCTTCTAAACCTCTTAATCCAATTTAAAGTCACACTAGCTTTGAATCTGGCCCATGTCGATTCTCAAACCTATCCTACCCTGCAGAATAAGCAAAATGCCCTTTTAATAATGTTCAGTGAACCATTCCAAATACTAATTAATCTCATTAAACCATCAACACATTATGTATGCTATATTCATTTTTAAAGGAAAAGTTCAAAAGGATTAATTATATAAATGTTAAACCCTCATGAGAATATATGAAAGTAGTTAGCAAAGAGAAGCAAGAACTAAGCACATCTAAGAACTAAGTAGCTATTATTTGCTGTAACATCTCCCAGGAAGCCTTGTGCTTTTGGGGAGGCTAGCCCTTACAGTAATCCATTAGATCATCCATCATGGTTGGTTGGATGATCTAAGATGGGTTTGTGGCTGGGACCTGCACAAAGATCCCAGAGTCAGAATGAAGAATTTCAGCACTTAGGTGTGAAGCCTATGCACTCAGTTTCATTGCTACCAGCTTATACTCGAAGATGGCCTCCACAGCTAAGCAGTCTCTCCGGACTACATGAGTCCTTGTGCAGAAAACACAGGGGCTTGATCTTTGTGGCTTCCTGAGGGGTGGACATGCCCCTTCACCCAGAACAAGACCAGACAGGTCCTGGGCTAGGTCAGGAAGGAAGCAGAACAGGCCCATTCCATTTTTCTCCCCAAGGCTATGGAATTGTGTGCTGGCAGTGTAGCTCATGGCCTGATAAGCAAACCTGTAAGCAAACCTTGAATCTTAAAGAAAATTCTGGAACAGAGTTTGAATTCTGTGTCTGAAACATGGATGGATCATGACAGACCATGAATGGAGATGTATGGAGTTATGTTTAAAGTTTATAAAGAAATTCCTCAATTTATAACTGTCTGCTAAGTGTCAGTGATAAGGCCAACTGCACCACTGGTCTAGGGGAATTCCAAGAAAAAACAACAACAATGTGTTTAAATGGGTTTTTGTTTGTTTGGTTTTTTTGCCTACCCTGGACACATTCTGAGACTCTAAAGTTATAGCCATGGGTGATTCTTTCATTGTAGTAACTTGTGAAACCTCAATGATAATTATTTACTTGTGATTGCCTATGGGAAATGAATCTATAATTACATGATTACATAATTGCATGATTCATTGCACAAAATTATTTGGTTTATGCAACATCACTTACTGCCCAATACGTGAGTAGATATGCTTGTACTCAGTTAACTGTGCCACATGCTCTCCATGAAGCATGTGTCTTCTGTAAATATTCCATTTTCCTAGCATCCATGCTCCTGTGGCCCAATCTATGCCACAAAGACATTTCTGAAACATGGACAATGCTAGAACTCTCTAAGTCCTGAGGCAGAAAGTGCAGACAACAAAAATGAAGGGTTCTGAATGGATCTACCAGTGGAGGGTTTATGCCATAGGCATCATTCTTTATTAGCACTGAGGCTCTGACAACATCTGGGGATATTTCCTTGCAAGTTTGCTCTTTCACTCGTAAACCTATTTCTCACAGTCCAAACACTGAGAAGCTAAGTAGAAGATGTTAGAAAAGTCAGAAAAGGTCCAATGGAATACCTGGTGAAATGACAATACCCTAAACATTCTAGACATTTGAAGAATATAATAAAATAAATGTAAGGATATACATAAGGATTATTAACTTACAATGAAGAATTCTTATTCGAATCTATCAACTTTTGCAATATTGTGTGGTATTATACTGTTTTTAGCAAAAAAAAAACAAAAAAAAAAAACATGATGAAAAAAACATGATGAAAAACATTCTCATATACCAGGTTGGAGATAATGTGTAGTACAATGTCTAGAAACAATATCTAGTTAGCACTGAAATCAATTCAAAGAAATCCTCAGGTGGCTTTCCTTATCTTTATATTTCAGTTTAAGCATGAGCCTCATTTGAGCACTGTCTGTATTATGTATTATATGTTCTAAAACTTTGTCTGTACCTGTATTTAAAGCATTTAAATCATATAAACCTGGGAAGTATTCAAAACAGTACAGCACTGATCATCCACGCTGAAAAATGTCTTATCAGGAGTTAGAACAACAGAACCCGAACTGCACTGATAGAAAGCGTTGACTCAGGCTGACTTACAGTAAGGATCATTCTGCCATGATTAAATTAATGCTAATGTTAGCTGGCACTGCTGAGTCAAACCCATGGGCAATGAGTATGGCCTATATAAAACATGAAAGTGCTTTACTGTACACACAGACACACACACACACACACAAAACAAACACAGGCACTCCCCCAAGCCAACAAGCAGTGGTTTTACACAGTAAAGGGCATGGCCGGCCAATCAGTGGCGTATATATTGTAGGTTACTATTTTGAAGTGAGTAATTCCGTTCTTTCATAAGCAGTAAAAGAGGTCAAAGTGGTTTACATCCCCGTAACAAAAGCACTCACTCCAAGGTACAGTCATGTCCATTGGCAGAGTCCCTACCCCCACACACCCTCTTAAACAGGCACTTTAACACGTTCTTACCATGTGTGTGGAGAAGGTTCCTGCAGCGAGCCAGGCATCTTCCACCACAGCCGCAAACGAGGACTTCTAAGAACAAGTGGTTTTGTTTGATCTTCCCCAGCAGGCAAAACAAATCAACATGAGAGAGGAGTTTGGTGATTGTGAGGTGATGATTCAGGACTGGGTGCACCATTTCGGGCGACATCCCAAGAAGCAACCGGCCACATGGAGAGGTGGCGTCGCAGCTTGGGACATGCCAAACATCCAAAGCGAAGCAAGCGTGTGTGCACGAACCTGGCCTGGTAGGGTGGGGAGCTGAGAGCAAGTGTTGTTTAAACGAATTGCTGTCAGGACGACGGCAGGAGTGCCAACGTGGCCCCACCCTGAGCCCAGCTGACAGTACCGTTCATGGTTTGAAACTCACGCCAGTTGGCTTTTCACCAGTTGCAAGGTTCACCCACCACGCCAGATACACTAATTGCCCTTTTGCTAACCCTGGAGTTTCGTTTATTAAAACCTTAATGATATCGCAAGGTCTGCTTTGTGGGCTTCAGGTTAGAGTGAGGGAGAAAGTGGTGGTTCATGAGGTATCCGCCTCTGAATTGGAGATGAGCTGGACGTGAAATACCTCACCTCCCATAATTCCATCATCCCCCAAAAAAACCTGCTGACATTCCTCTGCCAAAACTACATGGTGGTCTCCATCATGCTCAGGCGAGTGTGGATATACACTGCAGAGGAATAACAATGCGTTATGTGGCAGAGAACATGTAAAAACGCTAATAATGGTGTGTCGATAGAACGGGTCCCTAACACTGTTTTCACTACTAAGATACTTGGCCGAGGAAAGCTGCATTTTCATAAATAAAAATAACATTTCAAAAGTGATTTCTGTTCACTGCTTCACAATATTACTGCTTTCCTTCAGAGGGGAAAATCTAACACTTTAAACATTGGACTTATTTCAGATTTGCTCGTTATACTAAATGGTTCATTTTCTGGTTTTCGTAGAGGATTAATCCTTTAATGATTCTGGCATTTCTTCATTAATTTGGTACAGTAATTGAAAAACATTTTATAATTTGGGCAATAGGCACACTGTAGAGGCCAGTGCATGGGCCCCTTCTCTAAAAACTGGAAATACATGTGTCATACCCTAGCCATGCTCATTAGATGAGAATGGCCAGTTCTGGACCTGAGCCAAAAATGTGATGAATGAGACTTGGCACCAAGCACCCCAGAATGGGCATGTGCCCAGTTACACATGCAGAAGTACACAACACACACACACACACACACACACCTTATCTGCTTATCACTTTACAGTGTGTAGTTACTCACTCAAAAGCAGCCTATGTTGTATACTGTGCCTTTTCATTTTGCATAAAACAAGGAACATGAGGAAAAAGCAAAATGGACATGAAGCCAAGCTGCTCGCACTAATGTGCACTTGTGAATCAGTGGTAACACCTCACCTGAGATCAGAATGGCACTGGTCATTATCAGATGCCAGTGATGTATCAGTTGCCAGTGATACACACCTGTCAGGTGCTCAGAGGTGCTGATCTGTTTTATTTATCCACCGATTCCTCTTTAATTTCCGATCCCATGTGTGGTCACAGACTATACTGAGAAGCCGTATTTCAGCCTGGCCATGGCTTGTCATGGAAAACAGTGTGGACCAGTGCTCCC
>NC_137498.1:22897500-22910000 GCF_041902795.1 Electrophorus electricus | reverse complement strand
AGCAATCCAGTCCTCGGGCGCGTGTAGGGGATCGCCCGTCTCGCGTCTCCCATCCAGCTCCTGGCGCATCTCTACGCCACGGAGACAATTCAACGACTGTCACCTGTCGACACGTCTTGAACCGCTTCTGTGTGAGCCATATCAGTAAACACTTATCCAGATGCGGTGACGTGTCGTGGTCCCACAGAAAAGCTGCGCGTGAAAACTTGGCAGTTACGAAGCAGACCAAACGCTGCCCAGGGCACGAAACCGCACTGTTTGCTATGATTATTTCATTTAACCAAATATTGTGAAAGACGGTATTTTGCACACACCTATGGATTTCCGCTTGGGAACTTTGAATCCTCCTGACATCTGGCATTACGCGACAGACCACGAGACTATTTTTTTTCCACTGCGTAAAGGTGCACGGTACCCCAGAAAACCTGCCGTAACATGTCAAGCAAAGCAAGAGCCGCAGAACTTTGCAGGACATAATATGGTCCAAACGCGCACAACTGAAACGTTATACACCATGATACCGTAGCGAGACATCAGTGTGAACAAATCGTCAAACAAGGAAACGCAAACATTTGAGTGCTCTTACCGAGATACTGACGAATTTCCAGCAGAACTTTAGGTGCTCCGCCGTTCAGTTGATAAAACAGTGAACCGATGCTGAAGAGAAAGAGTGTAGCCATGCAAAAAATATAATCGCGCAAGGAGAAGCGTAGCCAAAGCGACGAAAGCCAGCCTCCCTTCTTGTTGTTTCGATCTCCTGTGTGATTTGAGCTCTGATTCTTTAGACGGGGGCTGCTGTTGTAATTCTTCATCGTCTCCTCACATGGAACCGCCGAGAGAGGTAATCACCCATCCGCAGCTTTATAGTAAAACTTTTTAAAAACCATTTAAAAACTAGCACCACTGTTGATGGAACGAAAACACCCACAAGTCAGAGCCCGTTCACTCTCCAGGCGGTCCTTTTTCGTTCTGGTCTAGCTGAACTATTTTTACGAATGAAGTAGAGAATCCATCCTCTACTTTTCGGGTTAGCGGCGGTGTCAGATTACTGAACGTGGAGGAAAAAGTTCGTAGAGAGGATGTGCTCGTCAAACGATTTTCCCTATCTAGCGCCACCTATTGGGTGGCTCCCACAACCTATAATAAATATCGCCGCCTTCCAACGGCGAGTTGTACGTAGTTTTAGTAGGTGCTTTTTTTTTTCTTTTTCTTTTTTTTAAAGACACCTGGTTTTATAATAAATGTAATATCTACTTTCTAATACATTTAATATCTACTAATAGTAACAATAATGAACTCACTCAATGAACTTTCCGTTCGTCCTTAATAAAGTAAAAAATGCAAAACAAAAACACAGTAAACGCTTATACTCGTTTGAAATTGCCTTATGTCTGTGCATAATTTTAAGTGTTCAGACTACATTCTCTCTACAAGCATTACTTATTCTATATCATTACTTATTTTATTCTTATTTTATATTATGTATTTCTGATGACATTAATGTTTAAAATAAACCTGCAGGAAATCATATATTTTTGTCCTTTATCAGTTTTTTATTAGTTTGTTAACATTGCTGTTTCGTATTTAACATAGCTTCCAGGATAAACAAGAAACATATATTTGTGTTGGTACCCTTCTTTGCTGTCTGCCAGGATACTCTTTCTAAAGGTCTTTTGGGTCATTCATCTAATAAGGTTTTTTTTTAACCAATGAGTAGATCCTCACCACTGCATGCCTGTGTGCATGCACGCTCACACACACCCACACACCCTGAGTCAAAGAATTTTATTACACCTCAGAGTGACAAATAGTTTTAGACATTTTTTTCAATACACAAGCAAAATTTTATAAACAGTCATTAACTAGTTGAAACATTTGTACACATATATTTTACAATAGGAACTGTAGCAGGACACTCGCTAAAGCAATATGCCAAAGAGTATTGCTATTTTTTATATTTTACAGCTAATAATTACAGCTGATATGAAAAGAAAAAAAAATAAGTTATTTAAATATCAATTACATATGCAGAATGTGCAACATGTCCATCATTTCATATATGTAATTATAACTCATTTTTGTGAAATTCAAATTTCAAAACAATTTGAAGTAATTAGCATGTAAAGGTTAATCTTTTACTTTATGAGTGGTGACGTAGGACAATATATTGGCAGGGAACAACCACTCTAGTCAGAGGCCAGCATAATCCACTTCCACCCTCCACATTACCTGAAAAGAACTATCCATTGGCAGACAAATATTTGCCAATTTGAAAACTCTTTTTGCCTGAAAGAAGTCTCTAATTTGTCTAGATTTACTTATAAAGTGCATTTTTACAGTAACAATAACATTTTATGAAGTATATACACTTTGTAAAACACCGCTCCATCCCATGATTGCATTTCTTTTCGAAAAAGGCATCTGTTTAGATTGAGAAAAATCTCCTGATTTTCAGCTGCTATTGAGGAGGATGTTTCACACGAATTTGAGTGACACTCGAATTGGAGTGCTGCTGGAATTTGAGTGCTGCTCTGAGCCTAAAGTAAATCATGCTGCAGTAGATACAAAAGCTTGCATGATGCAAGACCTTCTCCCCATAAAAGGTGCCAGTGTCCATGAAAAGCTTTGCAGAATTTGCTGTTACATGGTCAATATCTGCTCATCACTTCTGCCATGAAACCAACTAAACTTTGCACATGACTTCCTGCTTAGAGCAGTTATCAAGTTATATCTTAAAAATCATCTATATGCAGCCAGTGATAATGGTGGCATATTAGCTTTAGTCCAGTTTGTACACATCAGAATAATCAAAGAGATTTAGTGATCAGAGCAATATCAATTAAATGCTGCCAGTTCTGTGGTATGAAAACAGCCGGGACCAATAAACAGCGAGAATGCCATGCTAATACTTAAATGATATAGGTTTCCCTTCAGGTGGTCTCCCAGCAGCCGTCTGACATCACTTTGATGAAAAAATCTCCTCTCCTGAGGGTCTTCCTCAAGGCCCGATGTGTGTGTCAAAATTAGCTACATCTGCCTTCTGTGGATGTGCAAATGTGCTCTCACACACATCTAAGCATTCATGCATCCACACACCCCACACATACATACACGTAAACTTGCATTTCATGTCGAATGACATCTTGAGTTAGTCATGAATCAGTACAACTGTTCATTCAAAATAACTGCAGGTGCTGCTTTCTCTTACTTTCCATCACACACACACACACACACACACACACACACACACACACACACACACACACACACACACACACACACACACACACACACACACACATGCACACACAGGCACACACACACGCATGCGCACACACACACGCACACACACACATGCACACGCACACACACACACACACACACACACGCGCGTGCACACACACACACACACACACACGCGCACACACACACCAACCCACCCATGCACCCCCCCCCCCCATCAGCTGACAGCAGGAAACATTTTAGGATTCCAGAGATGGACATCAGTTCTTCTGTTTAGTGGAACTTACAAAAGCTTACATGAGCTCCAAGGTCTCAACCAGCCTGGCAGAATGTCAACAGCTGTTTTAGACACAATCATCCAGCCGCACACCCTCACCCCCACCCGAATACCACTGCTCGACTGTAAATTTTCGGATTTCTAAAAAGAAATCTTTTGCAATAGCTCTTTGGCAGGGGATCCCCATGACTTCCCCTAGAGACTTGAACCTTATCCCTCTGCGGTGTGGAGGATTCTGACCCCCTAAGATTGTGAGCCAGCTGTTTCCTGCTTAAACCCACATTTAGTTTGTTTCGAATCAGTTGGAGATTTTAAGACTAGGATTTAAGACAGGGTCCTTGGCACCCCTTGTGTCTTAAGTACAGAGAGTAGAGGGTTTAAAATGGCAACATTTAAGTTGTGCCACAGTGCTGGGGAGTTATTCATCAAAGCACTACAACAATAAAAAATATACATCATATATATATATATGCATGTTCTCCTCTATTAGATGCATCACCCATGTCAGTTACATCGCTGAAGAGAAATATTATAAGCATGTCTATGAATAGTTTTATAAATGATCACAACAAATATTAAGCTTAGGGATATGTAACAGATTTAGTATTAAAGGATGATTTCCCAGAATGCTGTGTATGTTAGAGTATTTGGAGATTAAATGCATTATGAATATACAATAATTTTCTTGAACTAACTGAAAAACAAAGACAAAGCTTAACGTAATCACTTTGTATTAAATGAGACAGCTGAACTGGCTTTGTTAGCAACTATGCAAATGTGCTCTCGACCATGTCCCTGGCACCTGTGGCACGTGTGCTTAGAGGAGCCGCAGCAGGGCAGCACTGGACTTCAGGATTTAATGAACATTTCAGACTAATGACCAAAAACACATCCTTCAACATTTACGTCTCTGAGCTGAGAAAAGGAAAGACTGACATATTAACCTGCAGGAAATGAAATCGCTTTGGCCACGCTACGTCGTCTGGCTGTGCTCGGGTGATGCACAGAAAGGTTTCTTAGTCCTCAGAACAAGCATTTACGAAATGAAGGGGAAAAAGGCGAAGTTTAAGTAGTCCCTGTTTAATCCTTACAAAATCTCGGAATCTCTGAAAAATGGTGTGCTAGCTCTTAAAAGTCAATCCCTCAATGTCCTGACCATAAGTCAGTGTAATGGAGCCCTCGCTAGAAAAGAGCTTCAACAATCCCTCCAGATCCTGACCAGAAGTCAGTGCTACGGAGCCCTTGCTGGAAAAGAGCTTCGACAGCTGTTTGTGTAAGCCATAGATGTCTTTCTGTAAACATCAGCGGAACAGGACAATCAGAGAGCAAATGAAAGCTCCAAAGATGAAGCTCAAATTTGTCCTTGTTTCCTTCCTTGTCTGCCAGCTCCTGCCAGCTTTCAACTGTAATGCAATCCGCTTTGCAGTCAAACCACAACTGCAGAAAAACTCTCCGGATACGGCTGCTCATTTCGCAGCGTAAACAATCAATAACAGGGCCATGACAGGCCTTATGTGTGCTACGACTGCATCGTGCTGTTGGCTGTGACTACTCGGGCCTCGCTGAGCAGGCGGCGTATGTGTCTCTCCTCCCGAAGCCCCGCCTCCCTCACTCCTGCCTCTGTGAGAGCTGACAGATGGCCCAGAGTGCCATAGCCCGCAGCCAGTAGGAGGTCAGAATACATGGGCATCCCGATGGACACCAGCCAATCAGAAACGGAGCTTAAGTGGATAGGGGACGCAGGCTTCCGGCACATGTCGGTCAAACCTCCTGAGGGAATCTGTGGAGAGAATACAAGGGAAATACATATTAATCGTACCACGATATATGCCGATCTACATAGGAAATGTTGACCTCAAAGACTTTTTATATGTGTGTCATGAAGTCCATCTTGTAAACCCTTTGGTGTTTCTAAATTCGCATTTAGTTCAATCATTTATGACCATATCATACTACAGCCACATGCGAAATACTTAAATGACCCCAGCAGAACATTTGTCTGATGCGACAGAGCGAACCAGCCACTTGGCTGAACAGTCTGGGTGGGGCCATGTGGCTAGAGGCCTGCGGTGGACAGGCCTGAACCCGTAGAGATCTAGGGGCTTGGGGGTGGGGGACTCACAGCCATGCGGTGTTCCTTGCGGAGCCTCCTGACCCGGATCCAGTCCAGGGTGGAGGCCACATCCTTGGCCGGCTGCTGGAGGTCTTCCGAGTATCGCTGCACCAGGAGTTGCGGGATGCCACAGCGGCCGTGCTGCAGGACAGCCGAGCAAGCAAGAGAGAGAGAGAGAGAGAGAGAGAGAGAGAGAGAGAGAGAGAGAGAGAGAAGGGTAATTTCATTAGCCAAAATGTCAGATATTAAGAGTAAAATAACTAAGTAATGGTAATGCACTTCCCTGCTCAGCCTCATGGTAGGAAAGTGTGCCAAGGAAAACCCCATGCACACATTTGCTTCTCGGCTCATGTCACCTGACTGTTTGCAAGGTGTGGAATGCGTTCCGTTTTGAATGTTAGCTTAGCACAGCATTGGTGGAACGAGCATAACCTATGCTGAGTCAGTGTTAGCAAGCCATAAATGTTTACTGCATGTGGTTTTTAATGGGTTTTTAAGGCTGACCAGAAACTAGCCCAGCACAAGCGAAGGCTTGCAGACAGAGGCCAGCATCCAAATATGCAAAACTTTATGTGACAGTTACAGAATTGCAGAACTCATTTGTTTAACACCAAGTAAATAATGTCACAGAATGAGTCATAATGCTGGGACAGAGCTGCCACCAATGCTTAGGCTTTAAGAAGCCAGGCAGAGATTTTCTTCTCTGAGTTAATTGCATCTGGTGCATCACATAACTTAGAGAAACACTTAACTTCCATTCAGAGGTCATGAAATCTGACAGCATGTCAAACCCATGGACTAAAAATGCTATTACATGCCCATTACATGGTGTGGATAAGCTTAATGCAGCACAATATCTCAATAACCAGTCAAACTGCCAGTGAACATCTCGTGACAATTTTCCAATACTACTATAGTGTTCAGCCTGCAGTATTCAGTCTGCTTCCATTTTAATCCAAAACAACAGTTCATTTTGCAGAAGTCAACCCATAATGCAAAATTGCCTTTGGCCACTAAAGAGCAGTGCAATCTGCTCCCAGATTGTGTTTCCTTAAATATAAAAACAAATGTATTTTTCACCCTAGTCATGTGACCACAGGATGTCCCAGTGGACGCCTGGTCAATGGGTCATTGGTTCTCAAAATCAAGCCAGCCGAGGTGAGTTGGCTATTTGACGAATATTATATATTTTTGTAGAATCAAGTCATATACGTGTTTTAACTAGATGAATAGTCATTTAAAAAAAAACATTTGTAATTATTTGTAATGAGGGAGAGAACAAAATGTTTTAAGTGAGTTAGGAAGTTTATTATTATTATTTATTACTGAAATTATAAATCTTGGCATACTTTTATCTTGTATTGTATTGTATTGTATTAAAATAGCTTTCCCCCCTCAAACCACAAGATGTACAGAAGCTGATTCATGTTTATATTTTTTCTCAATTAGACTAATGTAATGTTTTATTCACTGGATAACCAAAAACCACAACTGGCAGAATGCAGCTTGTTCAGAGTGCTGCAGCCACAGTACTAACATGTACAAAAGAGAGAAAACATACAACACCCATTTTAGCCTCACTACACTGGATGTCTCATTTATAATTGATTTTTAATTCATTTTACCGGATAAAAGATTAGTATGCCTGATAATATATTCCAAATCTTTTACCAATTAAAAAAAAATAAATAATAATAATAATTTACGAATTTTTAATAATTACTAATTGAATAATTTAATATAATTAGTAAGTCTAATTCTGATAGGAGCCCACACTATGGTGTATTACCTTGTCTGAGTAGGGCTCTGTTGTGAGGTCAATGTCCTCCAAGCCCAGCCTCTCTTCCAGTACTGTCTCCAAGTCGGCCATTTTGGCATAGGAGACCTTTCTGCCCAGGGTTACCTTCACTCCGTGAATCTGTGGGCAGGCTGACTCAGGCAGGTCTGACAGCCAGGGTGGTGGTATACTTGGTAGGCTCTTGGAATCATCTGGGGACACAGGGGTGGATGAGGTTCCCTCAGAGGGGCTGGCAGTGGGTGTGGTTGGTTTAGGCACCAGAATGGGCATGGTTGGGGTGGAGCCTGACAGGACCAAAGGTTGGTAGCGTAGGCCATTCACCAGCCGCTCCTTGGATTTTTTAGCGGGTACTGGAGGAGGCACAGGTGGCTTTTTGGGGTGAGTCCGGGGAGCCGGGCTGGTGGGGGCGGAGACAGACTGGGCCTCTGGATGGTCAGCAGGTGTAGCACAAAACGTGGGTTTCAGGGGCAGCTGGGTGGGCACGGTTGGCCTCTCCATCTGGCCCCACCCACACTTTGTTTGGCCACGCCCATGCTGCTCTGTCTTGTGCTTCACTTCAACCCTTGCATCTTGGGAGTGGCAGTAAGGCTCAAGCGCCTTCCCCTCCTGGTTGATGCCCACATGCCGCTGCATCTTCTGCTCACGGGCCTGCTCCCACTGCATGTCCCCCAGGGAGCGCGAGCGCTTCCAAACCTTTGGCGCCTCCTGTGGCCCATCAAGATCCTCACAGCTGCGGCTGCCTGCCATGCTGGGGACCCGGCCCACCTGCGGGCCCCTCTTCAGACCCAGAGCCCGCAGACTTAAGCCCTTCACAGGCCGAGGGAGGAGGTTCTTGGGGAACCTGCGTTCTTTCTTAGCTTGGTGCTGATGCGACTCTGTAGAGCAGGTCATGGGGATGGTGGGGTAGTCGGGTGTGTGGGCGTGGCCTGGCTCGCAGCCGGCCGTGCCTCGACTGGAGCCGGATGCCTTTCGGGGCTTACCTGCAACACAGAGCTGCACTCTCAAATACTCGCCCTTCTACATGGTGAATACTGAACAGTTTTCATGTAGATAATGGGAAATATATTTCTTTGGCCTCACGTTTGAGGCTGTGCCCATTGGCTATATTAACTTCTGATATGTCCTATTCATGTGGATGCTTAATATGAAATAAACCATAAGTTAAAAGTGAAAGCAGAAAAAATAAAAAAGCACATTAGTGGGACAATGTTAAATGCAAATTATATTAGAAATTGGCTTAGAGGAGCATTTGTGTTTTTGTCTCCGAGAGTGAGCAATTCCATTTTATTCCCTGTATACATTTATATTTTAATATCATAACACTGGAGTGGGAAATAAGCTTTCATTTGGAAACCGTTCACTTGGCATAACGAGTTTGACTCACTATTCAGCAATTAGGGGTTATTTTCCCCTCCATTTTAAACAGCTCCCAGCTGCTATATATGGCTTGAGTTACAGTGTGCATGCCATAATGGTTAGCTATGCATCGCATTATTACTTAACAACTTTGCCTCAGCTGTTAAGCCAATTTAATATTAAACATTCATCATTACAGAGCACTGATCAGCTGGCTTTTTTCTGGACCATAGGGAACCATTATATCCAACACACAGCACACCAAACCAGAGAATTGTGTGCATATCTGCACGATAAACATTGTTCTTGTAATGAGAAAAATGTGAAATGTGGAGATTCCAGGGGAAGCCCAGTGAGGTGTTATTGATGAGACTCTGCACAGTGCCACAAACACAGAGATGGTCTGTTAATAGCACGCGTCATCAGCCAGGGCAGATGTGAAGCCAGGTTTGTTCCGCACCTCAACCCAATGCCAACATTGGGGGGGGGGGGGGGGATAGAGAAAGAGAGAGATGAGCAAGAGAGAGAATTAGAGGGAGAGAGAGAGATAAAGGTAGAGAGAGAAGAATGGAGAGCAAGCAAGAAAGGGAGATAGATGGAGAGAGAGAGGCAGGAGAGAGATAAAGGTAGAGAGAGAAGAATGGAAAGAGAAAGACAGAGACAGTGGGAGAGAGTGGGAGAGATGGAGAGACGGAGAGAGTGGGAGAGACGGAGAGACGGAGAGACGGAGAGAGTGGGAGAGACGGAGAGAGTGGGAGAGACGGAGAGAGTGGGAGAGATGGAGAGACGGAGAGAGTGGGAGAGACGGAGAGAGTGGGAGAGATGGAGAGACGGAGAGAGTGGGAGAGATGGAGAGACGGAGAGAGTGGGAGAGATGGAGAGACGGAGTGAGTGGGAGAGACGGCATCGGAGAGTAAGAGCAATCAGAAAAGTCTGAGCTCACTGGTGGGGGTGGGAGGAATTGGAGAGAGAACGGCAAGGTTCAGGTCGGCTGACATGCCTACTGAACCTCCCAGAAAAAGAACGCGGGTTATTCAGACGGACCTCAACGAGTGGTCGGTGCGCCAAGCAAAAACTGAAAGAGACAGTTTTGAAATGCAACCCAAGCAGAAACGTTCTTTTAATCTACCTATAAGTGGCAAACCCTGCAGCCTTATAAGAGTGTAACAGAAAAGGGAAAAGGAAATGAAATAGAGAGACAGAATGAAGCAAAAGGACAAGAATGATTTAGATTTAGAATATTTTAGATCTTTTATTTTTTGTTTTCCACTATGGCAGATTGCATGTTATGCATTCATTAAACACACACACACACACACACACAAACACACACACACACACACACACACACACACACATACACACACACACACACACACACACACACACACACACATACACACACACACACACACACACATACACACACACACACACACACACACACACACACACACACTCACACACACTCACACACACACACACACACACTCACACACACACACACACACTCACACACACACACACACACACACACACACACACACACACATTCACACTCAACTGTGCGCACAGAGTTGGGTCAATTTTGTAAAATGCAAAAAGACAGGAAAGTGAATGTTTAAGAGATTAACCTAAACACAGAATGCCAACACAGCGTAGATAATATGGATCCACAGTCCACTGCCAACATGAAACATGAAGTGATCAGATTTAGAGATTTACGTAAAAAGACCCTCCTCACAAGCAACCTTTGCTATGTACAGAATCACAGACTTTTCAAACTGACCAGTTTACATCCATTTCAAATCAATCAGCATAATTATTTTTGTTGAGGCACCTATAATCTTGTGCAGCATAGCCAACATTACAAACACACACACACACACACACACACACACTGTGAGATGGGACAAACAGAAAAGACGACCAGCAGTTTTTAGACTGCAGCTGTGTCTCATGGCCCTTACGCCCCGGCCCGTCAGGCTTGGAGTGCTCTATAGTGAACCAGGGTTGAAACACCCATCCAGGAGGCTGTGTGGATTGTGGCCGGTGGCTGTGAGCTGTGGACCACTGGGGCGTCACCGCCTTCAGGAGCCAGTTTGTTGTCTGTCTCTGCCGGACTGTCCTTTGCCTGGGACATTTCCCAGAGGACGGCTTGAGTGATAGCGAGCTACACTAGGCTAAATGAGTCCAGTAATGAAAGGCTGAGAGTGGGTGAGGAAGACGCCGAGCTCATAGATGAAGAGACCAGCCTGGAGGCGGAGAGCATGTAGTTATGTGCTTGGCAGAAAGACAGAAGGAAGAGTGAAGGGTGGTGAAGAGGAGGGTCCGGAGGCAGTGACAGCAGCGTCTGATTGGCTGTTAGCATATGGAAGCATGGAAGGGGAAAGAGGTGTGGTCCACTGATGAGAGGAGAGTGACATGGAATTGCTATGCTAGGCTAATAGACGGGCAGCTGCTATGGAGGTCGCTAGGCTATTGCCTGGTTACCATTCTCCAGGTTCTCACTGCTTTCGTAGCAGCCGGAGTCGCGAGGTGAATCGCCCGCTAAGCCCCTCCCCTGACTGAGGAGCTTCTCCTGAGAGCCAGAGAGGGCATTGCGCTCTGGATCGCTGCTGCCTAGAACACACACGCATGCACACAGACAGTATTAACGTATGTATATGTATGGCAACACTGTTAAAGAAAATGCACAATATTAGTACTCACAAAGCTTTACACCTACAAAATATAATGTTTAAAAATGTGTGTCGTACTCCTGCAGAGGTTCTACAGCAGAGAGCAGAACAGCTGTGTGCTGAGGGTTCCTGGTGTGTGTGTGTGTGTGTGTGTGTGTGTGTGTGTGTGTGTGTGTGTGTGTGTGTGTCTACTCACTGTCGAAATCCTGCAGAAGTTCTACAGCAGTGAGAAGAACAGCCCTGTGCTGAGGGTTCCTGATGTTCAGCTCATCCAGATCTTCCTCTTCAAGCAACTTGAAGGTGTCCAAGTCCTCATAGCCATTAAACAAGAACGTGGGCATGTGCTCCTGGAAAACACACACGCATTCACATGCACACACACACACACGCGCGCACATACGCGCGCGCACACACACGTGCGCGCGCGCGCACACACACACACACACACACACACACACACACACACACACACACACACACACACACACACAGATAGACAAACACGCACCCATGAAGTTTATAATAAAAATCACCTCTTAAATTTTCTTTCTCAACATCACATCCCAGTGGGCTCAAAGTGTAAACACTGTGGTGTGCACAGACCCAGCAGAGCAGGGCATGTTTTGCACGGCTCTCCCAGCAGAGCAGCGCGTTCCGCACGGCTCTCCCAGCAGAGCAGCGTGTTCCGCACGGCTCTCCCAGCAGAGCAGTGCGTGTTTTGCACGGCTCTCCCAGCAGAGCAGCGCGTGTTCTACACGGCTCTCCCAGCAGAGCAGGGCGTTCCGCACGGCTCTCCCAGCAGAGCAGTGCGTGTTTTGCACGGCTCTCCCAGCAGAGCAGCGCGTGTTCTACACGGCTCTCCCAGCAGAGCAGGGCGTTCCGCACGGCTCTCCCAGCAGAGCAGGGCGTGTTTTGCACGGCTCTCCCAGCAGAGCGGGAGAGTGCTGGGTGATGTCACTCTGTGCCCTCGCAGGGTAAATATACTCCAGTCCTGCTGTTCTCCCTAAAGACTCCAGGGAATTACATCCATGT
>NC_137498.1:22877500-22880000 GCF_041902795.1 Electrophorus electricus | reverse complement strand
TGTCAGCACCATATCAGCTGTGTTCACGGTAAACCTCTCTGTACATGAGCAGCTCTCCTGACACAACATCTCACGTGGTCACGTGGCCAGCACGTGAGGCGCCCAGGCTCGTGGGAATACCCCACCAGCACAGGCTTAGAGCAGACCTCCACACCCTCCCACCGAGCCCTTCTCATTCATTTCTGTGGTTAGTAGGCTTGTGGCCTACTAACCTCAATCTGAACCTCCATCTGTTAGCGATATTGTTGGTCCAGACCTGGAGTTCTACCGGCCTGCAGAGTTTAGTTCCATCTCTAATCCAACACACCTATCTCTAACATGCAGATGCTACGGATGGCCTTAGTTAAGCAGATTAAGCAAGTTCGATTAGGACCCATCCTGTGCAGAATGCTAGATCTCCAGGAACGAATACAGGCACCGCCAAGTTAGAAAGTCACACAGAAACAGTCCATGAGGCGAAAACGCCAGTATCCAATGTGCACTGCTAATCTAGATTAAGCAGCCTGACCTTTGTGGCCAAGGATGAGGTCGCCATGGAGCTATTACACCATAAAGCCAGCCATAACCTGTTGGCTGGCTCTGACCTTTTGCTGCGAATGCTCGACTAATTTCCTTTTGCGTCTCAGTTGAGTCAAACAGCAGCGTCCCCAATCCCCCCCCTCCAGCCACTCTCCCTCCTCGCGCCACCCCTGCTCCACCCCTGCTCCATCTTAAATGTTTGTGGACAATGCTAGGAAGGAAGGAGAGATGGCAGTCCCTCATATTGAGGCTGTGAAGGAGTGGACCACGCAGGGGTGTGTGTGTGTGTGTGTGTGCGCGTGTGTGTGTGTGTGTGCATGTGTGTGCATGTGTGTGTGTGTGTGTGTGTGTGTGTGAGGGGTGGGGGAGGCTCTAAAGGTTACATATGAGTCTATATGAGCGATGGTCAAAAATTAACAATGCTATAAATGTCACTGCTATGCATTCCCTGGGCAATGCACAGGCTAATTAAATATGTTGGTATGAAAGGATGGACGTGGCATGTGGTTAGTAGATTGGAAGCTCTATGTTGCACTCTGTCCGAGTGTGTCAGTGAGAAGTGCTCAGTTTTGACAGAGCACAGATGGATGTGTATGGTTATTTATGTGACAGTGCACCTACTTCCTCTCTGTTTCTGGAGTGGACGCTTCACTGCTGAT
Organism: Electrophorus electricus; assembly: GCF_041902795.1. Lineage (NCBI taxonomy): Eukaryota > Metazoa > Chordata > Actinopteri > Gymnotiformes > Gymnotidae > Electrophorus > Electrophorus electricus. The sequence goes on along the minus strand of NC_137498.1, from coordinate 22,878,822 downwards.
GCCCAGCGACTCCTGTAGACAGAAAGGTTACCGCAGTTATTAAGAGTCACACATTCATTTAAGCTAGGTTAGTGCTGTTCAAGTATTCAATGAATGGAGTTTGAGCTCTGCACCTGGACCTCGGCAGGCAGCTGCAGGGACCCGGACCCGAACTCTGGTTTCTCCTGGAAGACAAACACACGGACAGGTTAGACACGCATGCACCCGCGAATGCACTCTCATGCGTCCATATGCACACACCTGTGCCTGAATGAGGCCTCGCCCCTCGGGTGCTCATGCCCCACCCTGTCCTTGCCCATGCTGGAGGCGGACAGACCTATCCTTTTGGGTGGTGGCGTAGTGATGGGAGGGGTTCTGGGAGGTGTGGTCAGAAGCAGTGTGAGTCTGCCTGGATGGGTGGCAAGGCGTCAACAGTTCAGTGTGGCTTCTCTACCTTAGGATGCTAACAGTGTGCATGCCGATGCTAGCAAAGAAGGTGGAAGTAAAACTTGAACAAAAACTGGGAGGCTGCAGGGCCTGTGTGTGTGTGTGTGTGTGTGTGTGTGTGTATGTGTGTGTGTGTGCCAGTAGTGGTTCCTTATTGACTCTTGTGTCCCACATGTGTAAAACAACCACAGCTGTGCTGCATTAACCCTCTGTCATTATGGGCACTGTTAGGGCCTCGCTGTTGACTTGCTGCCTGCTACGGACTACACGGCCAGACTTAAAGGGGACCTCTGCTCCAACCCACCTGCACAACTGGCAGAAAACTGGGTCTCCATGAATACTGCAGCCCTCAATAAACTGCACAGTCTCAGTGGACCGTCAATGTCATTTTAGGCCTCCTCTCTTGCAGTGGTTCTGCCATTAGTAGAAAATGACCGAGAATGGAACTGTGTTGCCTCATCTGCATCACGCTGTCAGCTGGGCGAAGCTAGTAGTGGCGAACATGTCCTGCAGTGAACATGTCCTGCAGTGAACATGTCCTGCAGCACGAAGGCACGGGCCACTCCAGCCGCTTCACTGCGTACTCACGCATCAGGTGAATGGAGAAGGTGGCTGAGAGCCTTTAAAACACATCTAAACCGTGTGAAATCTCATAATCTGTGTATTTATGAGGCTGTGTGGTTTAGCTGTCTAGAGACTTTTGGGACTGTCTGTAAACACTCTGTGGTTTAAGCTCAATGCAAGAGAGAGACTAATTCCATACTGAAGACAGTTGCCATGGACATGTGTTAGACACGTGGCACAGATAAGCTGTTTAGACAGTAGGCTCTTATGAACTCCTGGATATAATCACATACTGCCTTAGGGCTACAATGTAAATGTTTTTGTTTGTAGAA
>NC_137498.1:22855000-22870000 GCF_041902795.1 Electrophorus electricus | reverse complement strand
AGCGTATATCTATAGCATCATGGGAAGTTTCTTTATCTTCGTCACATGGTTGGCAGAGAACAGGCTGGTTCCAGGCTGGAGGGAGGGGCTGGGGGCGGGGCTAAGGCCAGGGACAGTGCTCACCATCTCCAGCTCCTGGGAGACCTGGCGCTTGCGCAGCTCCTCAACGCGCTCGCTGACGTCACTGAAGCACGTGCTGTAGTACTCAGAGTACTCCTGTGTCAGATCATCTATGTTCCCAAGAGAGCCATCCTACAACACATGGAGAGAGAGAGAGAGAGAGAGAGAGATAGTGAGAGAGTGAGAGAGAGAGAGAGAGAGAGAGAGAGAGAGAGAGAGAGAGAGAGAGAGAGAAAGAAGGCAGAACCTTAAGGTGATTTATAAAGCACTGAACTGCAAAAACTGGAATAAATAAATTGTACAAGTGACATATGACGAAAAATACTTGTATACATTTACAAAAATAAACTTTTTATGTTTCAGTGGAACTGCATATGTATGAATATTCAGTACTGTACATCTGTGCGGTTAGGTGAGATTTACATAGCTTCATTTTTGTGCAGACAGCAGACCTACAGCAGGGCATTATTTATGAGCGGTAACATGTGCACGTGCACCAAACTCTCACTCCTGGACAGACTTCATTAAAGAGCTGTCACAGGCACACGATTTTAATCAGGCTCACAACAATGGTGCCAGCCCACACGTGCATAGCAAAGGAGTTTACTCACTCACTCTCTCTCTCCGTTGCACACACCCCAAATTAAAATATTATATTGCACATGTCTGCAACTACTTCCACACAATCACTGAGCACATTTCTGTTGCGCACCCCCCCCCCCCCCCCCATTTGCAGAGCTCTGTTCTTACCTACTGTACATGTGATTGTCTGTGCCCGGAGTGTATTCGTACTATATATTGTATTGATACTCTTATGTGGTTGTTTCATTGTATTCCCACTGAAAGCATTTTTTGTGCCATGAATAGTGGTGTTCTTATTCGTCTGGGGAGATTCAGCTACAAATTCAAAAGTGCAAACGCGCGCACACACACACACACACCCCAGCACAATGACCCCTGCAGATGTGTGGCTGTGTGAGCCCATACATTCAGCTGTGGTGCTGCCTGCCTATGACCTCAGCAAGTTGGTGTTTGGGGCGTGCGCTTGTGTGAGCCTCAGGCTTGCACTACTACCTCGTGACCATAAAAACAAACAGATAAACAAACACTCAGATAACGAAAATCAAGTGATCGAGAAAGGTCCAAGAAAACCAATTCAAAAGCAAAAGGAATGCGAGTGCACGTTCATGCTGTCACTTTCTCTATAAAATGATTAATAACCCTCAAAACACCATTAACTAAGCCCAGATCAGCATAGAGATCTCAAGCAACTTCTCCCAGCTGGGAGAAGAAAGGCCTTTCCCCAGGCTGGTCTGGAACTCCGTGCATGGCAACAGGACTTTAGGACCTGGCGCTTCCACGTGTCCACCAGAGCCACCTTCCTTCCTCCCCGGTAGCGCCCCTGCCAAACACACACATCCTGTCATTGTAGGAGAGCAGGAGCCTCGCACGCCTCGACATGGAGTGCGCTGCGTGAATGTGGAGAGGTTTGGGGCGAATGTGAGGTGGGAGGGGCAAATTTCAGGAGCGTGGGGTGAATGTAGGGCAAACGTGGGGAGCACGGGACAAATGTGAGGAATGTGGTACGAATATCGGGTGACTGTGAGGACCCCAGGCTGATGTGCTGAGCATGGGGTGCGAATATGGAGAACTCCGAAGTGTAGCCACTGGATATGGGTGGATATGGGTGGGGTGGTCTTGAGTAGTTCAGTGTTGCTGAGGTTTCATGGGGGTTGTGCCTACTGATGAATCTGTTCATATGCTCTTGCTGTTGGACAGGAAGAATGGCCAACATGTGGGTTTAGTCTTGGGGTTCACACTCTGAAATTAGGGTTACTCCAAATTTGGGCTGATATGTTATGGATTATGACATTAGGTTATGCATTCCTTTATGGACCATTTGATTAGACCGGGATTAGTCCAAAACCTAAAGAGGACTTTCAATGACATGAAATGTCATGAATGACAGTAAAATTACTTAATGTATCAGAAGTACACTAAGATAACACTACACTATACTACTATTTAAACTAGAAAATATCAAGTGTATCAAGATTCTCATAAAAGCAGAAACATCTCTGTGCTCTAAAAACCTGGTAAGTCTAATTCCCAAGAATACAAAAAATGGAAAAAAACAAGCAGGTCATCAGCTAAGTGAAGAGTATGGGCATTACTGACGGGTGTGAGCAATATTGATGAGCATGAGTTAAACTTAATCTGAAATACTGGTAAGGAGAAGAAAAGTTCTGGAATCTAAAACATTGGCAAGGGCTCCAAATTCATTTGCTTTCTGTCCTGTGCTCCAGTTCTCCAAACACGCTGCTTTAGATTACTAGGATTCCTGCTGGAACATTCCTTATACAGAGAAATTCCAGGACTAGCATTCTAGTCCGTTGGTGTAAGGGAGCTGAGCAACTTGGGGACTCAGGATCTATTTGGCAAACCCATGGCAACAACATTCTCCAAATTTCTCCTGCTCTAAATGTAATAATTAACCAGTGTGGCGCATAATAACTAAAGGACCCTTTTTCTTTCTTAGACTCACAAGAGTGTGAGAGCATTTCAAAAATTATCATTTAGATTGTTTTTGGACAGGGATCTTGCTGGTGTTGCTGGTTCTAAATATTGATAATGCTGCGGCACATGGACACTTTGGGTATTTTCTTGCAGAGAACAAAGTCATTGAGCTGTTATACCAAGATTGAGTTGTTTTGCTCGCGTTGTATGCTGATCTGAAACACTGTTCAGACCACAGAGTCCTCCAGGGCCACATATCCAACTAGCCTGTTCATCAAGATCCATCGCTTAGATGTCATAAGAAGGCAAATTCTTTTCTTTCCATTTGAATCTGAATAGGCCTGAGATACAGGATGTTGGTGTTAAGCAGGAAGGAACGGGCTGTCCAGTAAAGTCTGATGTAAAAGGGCACTCTCACGTACCCACATAACTGCTCAAAGCAGCAGCGAGCAGCTCTGGTGGACAGTGCAAGTCCGCCCACACAACTCAGGCTTCTTATGTCCTCATCATCAGACTTGACATTCCTTGCCAGAAGTGAGGTAATGATGCAAATCCTGTGTGTGTTACTGTGCTGATTTCAGCTGTTGTCCTGACTGACTCCTGTGTTGACTATGAACCTGAAGATTTGTGAGTGTTCGCAAATGAACAAGTTAAGCAAATTCTGTTAAGTAATTGTTCCAAATCAAGAAAATCTTTGAATCAGTGAAAATGTGATTTGGGGTGTTGGGGGGCAGCCCTTGCAATTAAGCAGTGTGATTCACAGTGTAAACACACAAGAGCAGGAGGAGAACACAGCCTCCAGGCAGTACTGCCCAGCTCATAAACCTCCACCTTCAGCCTAACGACCAAACCGGTTCTGGTACCAGCCACCGTGCTGTTACCACCGAACCCTCAACAACTGTCCTAGAGGTAGTGGGTGGGTGCTGAGATTTTCTGTGAGAACACTGGAAACCCAGCATACAACATTCAAAATAGAAGTCAAGAATCTTCCGAGAGGAGTACTGCTTCAGAGTGATGATGCTTAGCTGCGTTCCCCACCCTCACACCACCACCCGGAGTCAACTCCAAGTGTTATGCAATGACATTTATGGAACACGCCATTATTCACGTTGACCCTCCCTAATGACCTCGGTCTCGGTTTGGGAACTGTTGCTGGATGCTGAAGGGAGTTGAGGAAAACTGTAGAAAAGGGGATGGGAGAAGAGGCAGGAGAATGCAGAACAAAGATGGAGTCTGTGACCTTTTTTGCTGGAAACCGAGCGAGCAAAGTGTGGTGCTGAGCAGCCCTCAGGAGCCAGTCACAAGTCTTCCCTTCCCCAGAATGTGATCCTGAACAGGGGAGGCAGAAACAGGAGGACTCTGGCACAACTGTTTGCGCAGTCGCCTCTCAGTGTGCCTTTCTGGAACAGGCTAAAATCATGGAAGACTATATCACGGAAGCTGTGGTCAATATGGAAGAACACGTTATGAGAAAGCAGAGACAGAGAAGATGAAGAAAAGCGTATCCAAAGATCTCCTAAAGGTGGAGTAACATACATGCTCTTTGACCTTTTCAACTCTGACCCAGCTAATGAATCACCCAGCATTCCTATAGCATGCTCTGGTGGCCCAGAAACATACATGGAAAGCGTTACAGGGTGGCAGGCGCTGAGCACTCATCTGATTCTTGTACTAAAACACTCGAGTTGCGATCGAAAATAAGCAAAATCTATAACAAAAAAAGTTTTGCAGCTTGTCAAACTGAAGTAAAGAGCAGGGCCCTATTCCTTCCGCACAGGAGAGGCAGTGCTATCTGGGCCACTCCTTAAAGAAAGCAAACCTGGCGAGGCACCTTTCATGACAGAACCAGTGGGTGCACAGGACCTACTCGTGCCTTGGCCGTGATCCCATGTCAGATGCCTTTGTGTGAAGACAAGCATGCCAGTTCACCCTGGGGGGTTGTACGAAAAGAACATACTGCATAGTTCGATTAGCAGAGGCTTGAATGACATGCGATCTGCCCTGACATCCTTTCCTGCACCTCTGGAATTTGGTGCAGCAACTACGTCCAGCAACTTCATCCAGCATCGTGTCTGAAATTGACAACAATGCATATACGATGCTCAGCTATGCTAAAGAGACGCTATCCTGGAACGTGCCTGTTTGCAGTCCCCTTAGATAACAGAGACATCCAAAAGGCAGGCATATGGTCTTCTTCAAGGATGCAGCTTCATGGTCATAGTCATGAGCCTTACAAGCCACACACTGCAAGGAAAACACAACTGCACCTCAATGGCCCCACAGCCATAGTGCTATGAGAACTCCAAGTTATTATTTTTTTTTTAAGAATTAACAATTATTAAAAATGTAACAATTATTTTCTAACAAAAATTATCATCAAATTTCATAGATTAGAGGAACACTGGAATTAAGAAGAGTTGGCTCTCATTATTCACGTGAATACCATGAATATCTCTAGGCCATCGCCATACCTTAACTCTTAATACTGTTGGACATATTTAACACAAAGTGTGCAGCGTCTCCACAGTGTGCATAGTCTGCAGTTCTGCTGTGCACTAAACCTTTTTTTAAAATAAATTTGCATATGTACAGTAATACATTATAAAATAGATTTATAATACATATTTTATGCATTTGTTACTTATTAAACTTTTTTTCTTGACATTTTCTAGTCTAGTGCATCACCTGCCATTTTCTGCTGAAGACAGAGAAAAGAAAATCGAATAATTCATGGCAAGCATACAAACAATCCAATCCACCAAAGTTAAATAAACTAAAGCTGAAGTTTAACTGTAAATAACTGAAAAGATAGATAGATAGCCAGACAGACAGACAGACAGGCAAACAGATAGACAGACACAGTCAAATAGATACATACATAGATACATAAAGAGAAATGGACTGTTCATATTTCTGAACAGGAATAGTACGCAGCACCTGTTGAGCCAGTTGGGTGGCCCAGTGACTGGGCTGTTATACGCATGAGCTCATCAACAAAGAAATGTTTACCTTATCCACTTTTTCTTTCCCATCATGACTTATCACACCTGCCCTGGCCCAAGCTCTTGGAACACACACTGCCAGACTCTCCCCTGACTGCACCCTTCCGAGAGGAAGATCTGCTTGCAGACATAAGTAGCCATAGTAAACATATGAAGGACTTATGTAGTTTCGCACCATGTGGCATTGACCTGGAGGACGGAGGCTGACCCATGTGGAAGCATGACTCAGGCTGGCCTAAAGGGGATGTGGCAAGAGGTGAGTGAGAGACGAAAAGGAGAGAAGAGGAGGTGAAGGGTGCTGTCCCACCCTGGTGAGGGGGTTTCCTCAGGACATCCGCAAGGGCAGAGAGGGAAGGGGAGGGGAGGTTCTGTTGGCACCGTGGTGTGAGGGCGCTGTTCTACACTCAGGGGCAAGTGAATTTGCGTGGGCTGCAGTGCTTTGAGAAGGCTTACTGCTGACCCAGGAGGTCCAAAACACCCTGTAAGCAAGCGGATGCCCTCAAACACTCAGACTCTCCTTCCCCTAATGTCCTTTTAGTTCCAACTAAACCTCAACAATTAAACTCCAGAAACAAAAAACTCAACATGCAGATGCAGTGGTTTCTAGAATAATTCAAAACCCTGGAACATTTTTCCATTTTATTTTGTTGCATTTAATCTTACCCAGAAAAACTTGCTATAATTTCAGCCAATCGTAGCCATACAAAGAATTAAGTTTAGGGAGTAAATACTGATGCAATAAATGTAATTATTAACTTAATTTAAAATGTATTTAATTAAAAAAAAAAAGTCTTGTTTTTTACTGTGCTATGACAGGGTGATGTGTTAATGATTGGTACAAAAAAATAAACCAGGATCCCATGTTATACCACAAAAATATGTTATAAAATTTACTAAGGAGGCTGGACAATTTTTCACTGTAACTAGTGAACACAACAAGGCAAAACGATCAATAGATCAAACTGGCATGATTGTAGTAGACACATGCCAAAATAGCCAATCAGATTCTAATCCTCTTTCTCCAGCTTCACATTAAAGGCTGGATATGAGAAGATGGAGAAATAGGACTTGAATTCTTGGAGTTTTATTAGGCTCAGGAAGTCTTCACTGGCAGTCCTGAAAGCTTTCCTTCGGAGCAGAGCTAAGGGGAACAGCTCAGGAGGTCATACTGGCAGGGCCAAGAGAGCTCTTCTTCAGACTGCAGCAGAAGGGCAGGGAGCAACTGAGCAATATATACCAATCTGATTGGGTTTTGGCTGCCTTTCCCTCCATGGGAGGGGGAACATGCAGTCCAAGACCTAAGACGTTCCACATTGTGGACACTGGCCAGGCACACAAAGTAGCTAAGCGCGTGCCTCGAGACGTCACAGTCCCACAAACACCTAGTAAACCTCTTCCCTGTGGGATGGAGTTTTAGAGTATATACAGTGGATTCCTCTGTACAACATAATAATACAGACTCATAAAAATACAGACTCAAATCCAAATCAATTGTCAGAATTTCATACAAAGTGAATCCTTTTTCTTTACAGAAAACAAGTCTTTTCTATCCAGCTGTATTAAACATCTATCCCCTATCATGTTAGTATGTCTATTTTTAGATAGGTGAAAGGCTACATCAACTATGGTTTGAGCTAGTGACAGACGGCTATCTCATTTTTGATACTGCATATTCTAATAAGTCTGAACATGTTGCACTTGTTATATTATTTACATATTTCTTCTTACACATCTGCTTAGCCATTTATATATATATATATATATATATATATATATATATATATATATATATATATATATGCTCATGCATCTCTGAATAAAGTGTGCACACTTCCCAGCCTGTCTGACACTGTGTCAATCATTCTGAGAAACATGCCCCAGGTCCCTGAGGAAGGACAACCAGACCAGGTGAGGCAGACAGTTCAACCAGATGAACAGATTAAGGAAAATCAAGAATTTTTCCTTACACCATTAAAATCAAACATCTACATCCACACCCTATATTTAGATACAATTTCTAGACAAAGAACTGGGATTTTTTTTTTTTTTAAGGTTTGTGAGGGCAAAGTTTAGGGCCAAAAATCAGACACCATTCCCATTCTCACACCTCAAAGACTAGACTATGGAAGTCTGAGACTTCCTTAAAAGGTGTAGTCAGACTGCTAACAGGCTTTTGTATTAGTTTACTCATCTGCGAGCACATATAAATGAGGGGCTCATACACATGCTGACCACCTTGAAATGCTGACCCAGGCCAAAGTATTCTTGTAAGGGATATAACTGCAATAAACACATTGAAGATTGAACTAAGTCTTGTACTCGCTGTGACCAGCAGGCCAATGGATACATCTCAGAATGTCATCCATATGGTCAGATACATGCATGACTGTATGTCTGCAAGGCTTCACTAATTTCCCTTGCTATCAATAATAGGTCAGGAGGGTCGACTTCAAGAGTTGGGTTTTAATCTGCGAGTTTGGTGTTTACAGACTGTTTGGCTATATAAACAACACTTTTACTGGCAAACATCTCACGACTCAAGGATTGCTTTACTAAGAGAATTGTGGCACGTGAGCCAGCCTGTCTACTTGTTATCCAAAAAAACTATTACTGGATATGTGCCAATATCCTTTCAGCTGGCCAAAACAAAATGGACCCCCCCCCCCCACCAACAAACACACACACACACATACACACACACACAAATAAGGTTTTGTAACACAGAGATACAAACTGAGCAGCATTCATTCAGGCAAGCTTCTATGCTATTCCCTCAACACAGAGCCAAGGCTCACAAGACAGTCATAATATAACTTATCTTTTCAGATTAGTTGAGCCAGGGAGGTGCTCAAAAGGGCACACAATTCTGTGTCTCTGCAGACAAAGGCCATTGAAAAGCACTTAAATGCTGATAGAGATCCACTGTGTGTGTGTGTGTGTGTGTGTGTGTGTGTATGTGTGTGTGTGTGTGTGTGTATATATATCTATATATCTATATGTGTGGAGATATATATATATATATATATATATATATATATATATATATATATATATATATATATATATATATATATATATATATATATATCTCCACACACACACACCAGGCCAGCCTTGCCAAAAGATGCATTCATTGTACTGGGACCATTCAAAGGATTCATGAACATTAAGGGAACATCAGTAAATTGTTAAGAGTTGGGTTTTTTTTCTTCCTCTGCAAGTGGTGAGGGGTTTGAAGTGTTGAAGTGCAGACTGCTGATTCCGCCTACATTATAACACACACACACCACATTCGCACTTCAGTCTTCAAAGTGGCACTAAAATCGTTGTATCTGACCCGTTCATCTGTGTGACGGGACTGGAGTCCTGTAAATAAGACCGTCAGCAAGTTTCTGGTCAGTGAGACATGAATGCAGCTTTTAATAAGCCCTGCACCAAAACAAACGGACTCATAATAATATAACTATAATTAAGAATGTGAAGGGTTATCGATTGGTAGATTTCCTTTTTTGGTTATCAAAGGAAAGAATTGCCGAGATTTGGTCAACAAAGTCAGCACCAAGCATCTTAATATGAAGTGTAAAAAGTCAGCGCTTGCAGCTACGTGTCTGAATTGCTGTAACATCCAAGCACATTTCGGAACGTTGATCGTTTATAACCGGGTTGCTCAAATAAAGTCTTAAAATATAATTACTGATACACGTTTAGACAGTCAAACACTAAAAACGGTAGGATACCTCAATGTCACGACAGAGATTAACAGATTAGAGCTGTAATTATCATAATGTAGAACAAGTTTTCTATGTATCTAATCTTGGATTTAGTTTGGGTTACGTCGCTTCGAGAAGAGCTCACGTGCACCGCTGTATCTCCTCATCTTAAAGAAACTTCCCAAATTATAGTGTCCTATTATTATAGGTTGATTCAATTGTTTAGCCTACCGAGTCTGCAAATTACCATGCAGCATCTGAAGACTACAAAAAAAAAAAACCCGAAGTCTAATCAACGGCTATTAAGAAAGTAAGCATAAGAAAAAGAAGCCGTTAACTAGAAAGTTTGCTAACCCTTTGCTTTGGAGCAACATCGTAAATAAACTCTCCGGGATCTGACGTGGTCCGCTGCGCTGATTTACATGCATTCGCAGTAGCGACCAATTGCCTGCACGGCCACTGCATTGATAATGAACCCCTATAGAGGTCCAAGACTAAAGGAGTTTTCTTGTTACTTTCCTGTGGTACCCCCTCCCCCAATAACAAACTTACCAACATCCCCATCACGTCCGACCAAAGCTGGGAGAAGCTATCGGGTACAGCGCTGGCTGCCTGTGACTCCTCGGGAGAGCATTGATCCGCTTCCATTGCGAGTGGTCGAAAGTCTTATTAAACGAGAATCAATAATATTACTCTAATCCAACATAAACGGTCAGTAGAAAAGCGGAGTCCTTAAAAAGAAGCAATGTTTTTTAATCTGAGACGGTGGTCTGCCATTCCCATGTGCACTAAAAATATTCAACAGTTAATCAAAATAAGTCTGCATTTTATATTAAATAATAACTCGAGTTCGAAAACCCTTGGGTCGATACTGTTATGTTCCATTGAAATTCGAATGTTTTCCATGAGACGTCACAGACGCGGTTCACACGGCCGTCACAAACTTCTTTGACATTCCGATTCCAGAGTACGACTTGAGCGCATTGCTTGGCACTCTGCTGGTGCGAACCACTCCAAAAGTTTAGGGAGAAATCTCTACCCGACGTCAAAGAAAACAACACGTTCTGGAATCGTTACAACTTCTGAAAAATGTATAACGAGAAACAAACATTTTCCAAAGGAGTCGATAACGACTTAATCCGACAACAAAAGCAAAGAAAACGTCCGAAGCGTCTTTTCTGTTGTTGAATTCTCCACGCTCCCTCCTCCCCAGTGAGCTCCCCCTTGCTCCGCGCGACTATTCACTCCTCCCAATAACGCTTTCAACAACAGCGCCCTGCATTGCTCCAGAGTAACACTTTTCATGAAGCTACAAAATGAACAACTATTAGCGACATATCAACGACTCTCGTCCAAGCTGACGGTAGTTTTAAAAAGCAGTTTTTTAAAAGTGCGAGATATTTGTCTGTTGCTTTTTCCAGTACTTTCTTTCCTTGATACAAAAGAACAAAGCGACCTTATCATCACAATGGGTTCACAAAAAAAGGGTCATGAGAAATATATTTCAGGAGCGTGATGTAACTCATAGCCTGCTCTATTCACATTACCACCAAGAAGGGCAGAGGGCTCTGAAAATAATTCATTTTACAGGGTAAAAGTAGAATTTAGATGATGACACAACATTCTGTACAATTCACATTCAAGGTTGATTTTATAGGATATAGGACTTGAAAATGAAAAGATATTCAAAACTGTAACAGAGTACACAGTTTCCAGAGAAACAGGACAAAGGTCCTTCATCAGCTGTGCAAGCAAAGTGCTTCTGGGTGCTTCACATAAATATGTGAGAGCTTTGCAACTAGTGGTGGACCAAATAGCGGTAGACTACTGTTAGACGATAATGCTTAAGAAGGAATGTATTGTTATTTATGCTATCATAGCTGGAAACGGAAATGAAGAAGCTTATCTTTTCTACCTCAATTTTTTCATCGTTGGAGCAGCAACAGCTGCCCCATCCCATGACAGATGTCTTAAAAGCTGAGAGAGAGAGAGAGAGAGAGAGAGAGAGAGAGAGAGAGAGAGAGAGAGAGAAAGAGAGAGAGATGTGGACAGACTACATCGCACCATTCGTGTTCCCATTGCAACTGGACACTACAAGAGGCATTCTGAGGATTATATGACTGTATTTGTACATTCCGAAGGAAGCTCTCTTGTGCCCCCCCCCCCTCCTTTTCTCACGCATACACTTTTCACCATGATCCACACATAGCTCTTGGGCAGAGGCAGGGGAGAAGGTCTTTTGCAGGCTGGCCCACTGTGACAGCTGCTAAACAGGCTCAGTGCTAACAGCCTAAACACATGTTCTCTCTCTCATGACTGCACACATAAATAAACATACATGTTCGGTTCCTTGAGGAATATTCGCCTATTAACTCCTATACACACCCACACCAAAGAGGGATTCTTCATCCCCAGAAACAGCAGGTCCAGTCGTGCTCTTGAGGACCTCTGGCCATGTAGGACATTGGGATCTGAAATGGATCCTTTGAAGGGGAGGAGTTTATTTACTTATTTGTTTGTTTTTTTTCCTATGGCATTTTCACTCTTCGAATACAGTCCAACAGTGCATCCTGCGAGAACACTAAGTGATAAGGCAACAATAGATCCGTGCCCCCTCCTGCTGTGGTCCAACAGAGAGGACATGCCTCAGGTTGCTCGTCTGTGTGGACAGGCGAGTGCTTCCAGGTGTTCCTTTCTAAAGAGTCAAAGCCCTCATGACAGGATAAATGTGTATTTTTGAAAGCCTCTGCATGGCTTCTTAACCTGGATGCTTTATTTTGCTTGCAGCAAAAACTTCATACCTCAGTACGCACGCATGCACACACACACACACACACACACACACACACACACAAAGAAAGGCAGGAAGTGTGTGCCGCGTGAGTATACAAGAGTGCGTTCGCACATGTGAGCGGCTAACACAGCTGTAATTAATCTCCACCGTTTAGAAATGTGCACAACATGAAAAAAAATGGGTAGAGTGGGCTGGGTCCACAGCCAGGGAACGTAGCCCCACCTATTTGGGGGGACGCAGTGAGTTCACAGCGGACGCAGTCCAAGCCACGTTGAGTGGATTAACCTCCTGTTACCTGCCACTGGTTGTGCACCTGTTCTTCCAAGCAGTCTGAGCCAAATATTGCGGGAAGAACCGCGATCAAAGCCCTCCGCCAAAAAGATGCAGAAGCCACCGCGCTCCCCTCCGCATTCCTCCCTCCTTCCTTTTTCCAATTTTCCCTCATCACCAGCTTGAAGTCAGTGGCAAAGCGCTCCTGCATGTGTCCTCTGGCCATCGAAATGCATCGGACTGTCCAGTCCCCCCCACCCCCCCCCAACGCACCTGCAGGACTGATGTTAGCTTTAGAAATGCAATACAGGTGCGGCGGCAGCTGTAGCTGTGAGACCTGGTCACAGTGTGTCCCTTGCTCCTCCACTGACAGTGGGGCTGGCTCAGCAGTGCTGTCTGAGTGGAAAAGCTCCTTGCTGTTTATTTCGCCCTACTGTGTAATTGCTCCTCCACTGAAATTGTGAAATGAAGATGCATTATCAAGATACAACTGAATACAATTGAACTGAATCTTGGCAAAAATCAGAGATTCTCCCAGTCATAATCAACCTCCATAATCAAATCTTTGAAAAATGCAAAAGACCTGACCTACACTGCTCAACTCCGACAGCAGTTTTGTTTGTTTTGCATCTGACAATATGTGTACAGGAGTGTTATGAACTACAAAAGAGAGGGCTTTTCCCTGGCAACTGAAAGTGAGTGCAGAGAACCAAACATACCCTGCTGAAGTGCAGGCTTTTGCATACAGTTGGGCGATGGCAGTATGCTTACATATTCACCTCACACTCATCGCCAAAGTAAGGGACATGCACTCAGAAAAAGAGCTGACACATGTTCATATATGAAGCGTTTTCCACCAGCCAGCACTTCCCAAAGCTGACTATAAGCAGTGTTCTATCTTTTGTGCTGTGCTTGTGTTTTCAATCACTGTATACTTGGACACGATTAATGGTAAATCTAAATTTGTGTGTGCAATTTTAACATCCATGTTTCACAACAGAAAGCCTGTGTTATGTTTCTGTGAGTATAGTTTGGACATGAGCACATTTTTCACATTGCAAGCCAAAGCTATCTTCAAAAAGAGCAGCGTCACAGTATATTTGTGCGGATTTGTTTCTGTATTTGTGCTGGAGGGCAGGGGATGAAGCCCAGCTGTGCAACACTACTCACAATGATGAAAAACCAACTAACTCTGTGTGAAGGCTGAGTGTGCATGTTTGCGTTTTAAACCCATGTGGAAATTCCCACTACTGTAGGTCACAAATGTGTAATGAAACACTCCTCTCCAGGCAATGGCTGCAGTGTATCTTCAGATCATAACTGTAGTGTATGAGAATGCCACTAATGCAGCAAGAAAGCTGATGATCAATGATGAGACTGCAAAATAACACACGTCAGTCCACATCCCAGTTGGTCACTGGACAGTTCACTGTGGACTGGAAGTAGAAGCTTACACTGCTAGCCTCTGTAATCCATGACTGAAAAATATTTTCTTCTGGTCCATGTGCACGTAATATTATGGGAAATGGTGACGTTGTTGGGCTCAGTCTGGGTAAGATGGAATGCTTTGTAACTGCAAGAACAACAGTAAACTGCATGTGTGTTTACAGCGTTAGCTGGGTTCTGACATCCCCATTTCTTCTGACTATCTGGACAGTTTAACAGCTAGTGTTCCACTGGATCACATTTCCAGAAGGAACCCATGTCCTGTGACCCCTATTTTTAATCTTTGCTAAAAACAAAACAAAACAAACAAACAAACAAACAAAAACAAAAACGTGTGTACGTGTGTGTATGTATGTGTGTGTGTGTGTGTGTGTGTGTGTGTGTGTTATCCCAGGGGTGTCTATGCCAAGTGATTTGGTTACAGCATGGGGCAATGCTGAAATTCTTATTTACTGTAGTGGGGCATCAGGGCAGATGTTTTGAAACAGATTTAATCTCAGAGGAGTTGACTGCATTCTTCTGTTTTGTTTTTTGTGTGTGTGCCTGCATGTGCACATGCACTCTTTATCACTAGTGCATGTTTTAAGATGTTCTGCATAACTTCTTTAACTTGGGACTAAGCCTCCACTGGGTCTGGATGATAAGATGATAAAGGTTTCTCAGGACCCACAGTCTAAGACAATGGGCTTGTCTTAATTCTGGGACTCGTTTCAATAACTTTTCCCGCGCTCACATACAAGTGTCTAAACTCAGAGCTCAACACTGCCGTCTGGTGGCAGCTGCTCTTATAGAGTTGCGTCACCTTAGAACTATGTGTAACAACATGTGTATACATGGTAAACCTTATGAAGACTTCTGAAAGAAATGTAAAGCTAAATGTAGAGCTAGAGTGCTCTTTTGATGGGAAAGAGTTTAAAGGATGCTGTAGGACTGTTGGTAAGATGGACAACGAGAAGGATGGTATGAGGGCTACACACGCAACTCTCCTCCAATGATCACCTCTTCTGCAGTGAGACATGGTGCAAGCATGTGTTTATCTACGTAAAGGCGTACACACACACACACACACACACACACCTCAAGTTCACCAAGAGACACATGTAAACATGTAAACACTATCTCATACCTCTTCTCAAATGCA
>NC_137498.1:22837500-22850000 GCF_041902795.1 Electrophorus electricus | reverse complement strand
CTATATGATCACTCTGTCCCATATATAATCACTCTGTCCCATTTGGTCTAAACCTATATGATCACTCTGTCCCATTTGGTCTAAACCTATATGATCACTCTGTCCCATTTGGTCTAAACCTATATGATCATTCTGTCCCATTTAGTCTAAACCTATATGATCACTCTGTCCCATTTAGTCTAAAACTATATGATCACTCTGTCCCATATATGATCACTCTGTCCCATTTGGTCTAAACCTATATGATCACTCTGTCCCATTTGGTCTAAACCTATATGATCACTCTGTCCCATTTGGTCTAAAC
The DNA here is from genome assembly GCF_041902795.1 of Electrophorus electricus. Lineage (NCBI taxonomy): Eukaryota > Metazoa > Chordata > Actinopteri > Gymnotiformes > Gymnotidae > Electrophorus > Electrophorus electricus. Next base: position 22,849,696 of record NC_137498.1, on the reverse strand, counting down.
CTATATGATCACTCTGTCCCATTTAGTCTAAACCTATATGATCACTCTGTCCCATTTAGTCTAAACCTATATGATCACTCTGTCCCATTTGGTCTAAACCTATATGATCACTCTGTCCCATTTAGTCTAAGCCTATATGATCACTCTGTCCCATATATGATCACTCTGTTCCATTTAGTCTAAACCTATATGATCACTCTTTCCCATTTAGTCTAAACCTATATGATCACTCTGTCCCATTTAGTCTAAAACTATATGATCACTCTGTCCCATATATGATCACTCTGTCCCATTTAGTCTAAACCTATATGATCACTCTGTCCCATATATGATCACTCTGTCCCATTTGGTCTAAACCTATATGATCACTCTGTCCCATTTAGACTAAACCTATATGATCACTCTGTCCCATTTAGTCTAAACCTATATGATCACTCTGTCCCATTTAGTCTAAACCTATATGATCACTCTGTCCCATATATGATCACTCTGTCCCATTTGGTCTAAACCTATATGATCACTCTGTCCCATTTGGTCTAAACCTATATGATCACTCTGTCCCATTTGGTCTAAACCTATATGATCATTCTGTCCCATTTAGTCTAAACCTATATGATCACTCTGTCCCATTTAGTCTAAAACTATATGATCACTCTGTCCCATATATGATCACTCTGTCCCATTTGGTCTAAACCTATATGATCACTCTGTCCCATTTGGTCTAAACCTATATGATCACTCTGTCCCATTTAATCTAAACCTATATGGTCACTCTGTCCCATTTAGTCTAAACCTATATGATCACTCTGTCCCATTTAATCTAAACCTATATGATCACTCTGTCCCATTTATTCTAAACCTATATGGTCACTCTGTCCCATTTAGTCTAAACCTATATGATCACTCTGTCCCATTTAGTCTAAACCTATATGATCACTCTGTCCCATATTTGATCACTCTGTCCCATTTGGTCTAAACCTATATGATCACTCTGTCCCATTTAGTCTAAACCTATATGATCACTCTGTCCCATTTATTCTAAACCTATATGGTCACTCTGTCCCATTTAGTCTAAACCTATATGATCACTCTGTCCCATTTAGTCTAAACCTATATGATCACTCTGTCCCATATATAATCACTCTGTCCCATTTGGTCTAAACCTATATGATCACTCTGTCCCATTTGGTCTAAACCTATATGATCACTCTGTCCCATTTGGTCTAAACCTATATGATCATTCTGTCCCATTTAGTCTAAACCTATATGATCACTCTGTCCCATTTAGTCTAAAACTATATGATCACTCTGTCCCATATATGATCACTCTGTCCCATTTGGTCTAAACCTATATGATCACTCTGTCCCATTTGGTCTAAACCTATATGATCACTCTGTCCCATTTAATCTAAACCTATATGGTCACTCTGTCCCATTTAGTCTAAACCTATATGATCACTCTGTCCCATTTAATCTAAACCTATATGATCACTCTGTCCCACTTATTCTAAACCTATATGGTCACTCTGTCCCATTTAGTCTAAACCTATATGATCACTCTGTCCCATTTAGTCTAAACCTATATGATCACTCTGTCCCATATTTGATCACTCTGTCCCATTTGGTCTAAACCTATATGATCACTCTGTCCCATTTAGTCTAAACCTATATGATCACTCTATCCTATTTGGTCTAAACCTATATGATCACTCTGTCCCATTTAGTCTAAACCTATATGATCACTCTGTCCCATTTGGTCTAAACCTATATGATCACTCTGTCCCATTTAGTCTAAACCTATATGATCACTCTGTCCCATATATGATCACTCTGTCCTATTTGGTTTAAACCTATATGATCACTCTGTCCCATTTGGTCTAAACCTATATGATCACTCTGTCCCATTTAGTCTAAACCTATATGATCACTCTGTCCCATTTGGTCTAAACCTATATGATCATTCTGTCCCATTTAGTCTAAACCTATATGATCACTCTGTCCCATATATGATCACTCTGTCCCATTTGGTCTAAACCTATATGATCACTCTGTCCCATTTAGTCTAAACCTATATGATCACTCTGTCCCATATATGATCACTCTGTTCCATTTAGTCTAAACCTATATGATCACTCTTTCCCATTTAGTCTAAACCTATATGATCACTCTGTCCCATTTAGTCTAAAACTATATGATCACTCTGTCCCATATATGATCACTCTGTCCCATTTAGTCTAAACCTATATGATCACTCTTTCCCATTTGGTCTAAACCTATATGATCATTCTGTCCCATTTAGTCTAAACCTATATGATCACTCTGTCCCATTTAGTCTAAAACTATATGATCACTCTGTCCCATATATGATCACTCTGTCCCATTTGGTCTAAACCTATATGATCACTCTGTCCCATTTGGTCTAAACCTATATGATCACTCTGTCCCATTTAATCTAAACCTATATGGTCACTCTGTCCCATTTAGTCTAAACCTATATGATCACTCTGTCCCATTTAATCTAAACCTATATGATCACTCTGTCCCATTTATTCTAAACCTATATGGTCACTCTGTCCCATTTAGTCTAAACCTATATGATCACTCTGTCCCATTTAGTCTAAACCTATATGATCACTCTGTCCCATATTTGATCACTCTGTCCCATTTGGTCTAAACCTATATGATCACTCTGTCCCATTTAGTCTAAACCTATATGATCACTCTATCCTATTTGGTCTAAACCTATATGATCACTCTGTCCCATTTAGTCTAAACCTATATGATCACTCTGTCCCATTTGGTCTAAACCTATATGATCACTCTGTCCCATTTAGTCTAAACCTATATGATCACTCTGTCCCATATATGATCACTCTGTCCTATTTGGTTTAAACCTATATGATCACTCTGTCCCATTTGGTCTAAATCTATATGATCACTCTGTCCCATTTAGTCTAAACCTATATGATCACTCTGTCCCATTTGGTCTAAACCTATATGATCATTCTGTCCCATTTAGTCTAAACCTATATGATCACTCTGTCCCATATATGATCACTCTGTCCCATTTGGTCTAAACCTATATGATCACTCTGTCCCATTTAGTCTAAACCTATATGATCACTCTGTCCCATATATGATCACTCTGTTCCATTTAGTCTAAACCTATATGATCACTCTGTCCCATTTAATCTAAACCTATATGATCACTCTGTCCCATTTATTCTAAACCTATATGGTCACTCTGTCCCATTTAGTCTAAACCTATATGATCACTCTGTCCCATTTAGTCTAAACCTATATGATCACTCTGTCCCATATTTGATCACTCTGTCCCATTTGGTCTAAACCTATATGATCACTCTGTCCCATTTAGTCTAAACCTATATGATCACTCTATCCTATTTGGTCTAAACCTATATGATCACTCTGTCCCATTTAGTCTAAACCTATATGATCACTCTGTCCCATTTGGTCTAAACCTATATGATCACTCTGTCCCATTTAGTCTAAACCTATATGATCACTCTGTCCCATATATGATCACTCTGTCCTATTTGGTTTAAACCTATATGATCACTCTGTCCCATTTGGTCTAAACCTATATGATCACTCTGTCCCATTTAGTCTAAACCTATATGATCACTCTGTCCCATTTGGTCTAAACCTATATGATCATTCTGTCCCATTTAGTCTAAACCTATATGATCACTCTGTCCCATATATGATCACTCTGTCCCATTTGGTCTAAACCTATATGATCACTCTGTCCCATTTAGTCTAAACCTATATGATCACTCTGTCCCATATATGATCACTCTGTTCCATTTAGTCTAAACCTATATGATCACTCTTTCCCATTTAGTCTAAACCTATATGATCACTCTGTCCCATTTAGTCTAAAACTATATGATCACTCTGTCCCATATATGATCACTCTGTCCCATTTAGTCTAAACCTATATGATCACTCTTTCCCATTTGGTCTAAACCTATATGATCATTCTGTCCCATTTAGTCTAAACCTATATGATCACTCTGTCCCATTTAGTCTAAAACTATATGATCACTCTGTCCCATATATGATCACTCTGTCCCATTTGGTCTAAACCTATATGATCACTCTGTCCCATTTGGTCTAAACCTATATGATCACTCTGTCCCATTTAATCTAAACCTATATGGTCACTCTGTCCCATTTAGTCTAAACCTATATGATCACTCTGTCCCATTTAATCTAAACCTATATGATCACTCTGTCCCATTTAGTCTAAACCTATATGATCACTCTGTCCCATATATGATCACTCTGTCCCATTTGGTCTAAACCTATATGATCACTCTGTCCCATTTGGTCTAAACCTATATGATCACTCTGTCCCATATATGATCACTCTGTTCCATTTAGTCTAAACCTATATGATCACTCTTTCCCATTTAGTCTAAACCTATATGATCACTCTGTCCCATTTAGTCTAAACCTATATGATCACTCTGTCCCATATATGATCACTCTGTTCCATTTAGTCTAAACCTATATGATCACTCTTTCCCATTTAGTCTAAACCTATATGATCACTCTGTCCCATTTAGTCTAAAACTATATGATCACTCTGTCCCATATATGATCACTCTGTCCCATTTAGTCTAAACCTATATGATCACTCTGTCCCATATATGATCACTCTGTCCCATTTGGTCTAAACCTATATGATCACTCTGTCCCATTTAGTCTAAACCTATATGATCACTCTGTCCCATTTAGTCTAAACCTATATGATCACTCTGTCCCATTTAGTCTAAACCTATATGATCACTCTGTCCCATATATGATCACTCTGTCCCATTTGGTCTAAACCTATATGATCACTCTGTCCCATTTGGTCTAAACCTATATGATCACTCTGTCCCATTTGGTCTAAACCTATATGATCATTCTGTCCCATTTAGTCTAAACCTATATGATCACTCTGTCCCATTTAGTCTAAAACTATATGATCACTCTGTCCCATATATGATCACTCTGTCCCATTTGGTCTAAACCTATATGATCACTCTGTCCCATTTGGTCTAAACCTATATGATCACTCTGTCCCATTTAATCTAAACCTATATGGTCACTCTGTCCCATTTAGTCTAAACCTATATGATCACTCTGTCCCATTTAATCTAAACCTATATGATCACTCTGTCCCATTTATTCTAAACCTATATGGTCACTCTGTCCCATTTAGTCTAAACCTATATGATCACTCTGTCCCATTTAGTCTAAACCTATATGATCACTCTGTCCCATATTTGATCACTCTGTCCCATTTGGTCTGAACCTATATGATCACTCTGTCCCATTTAGTCTAAACCTATATGATCACTCTATCCTATTTGGTCTAAACCTATATGATCACTCTGTCCCATTTAGTCTAAACCTATATGATCACTCTGTCCCATTTGGTCTAAACCTATATGATCACTCTGTCCCATTTAGTCTAAACCTATATGATCACTCTGTCCCATATATGATCACTCTGTCCTATTTGGTCTAAACCTATATGATCACTCTGTCCCATTTGGTCTAAACCTATATGATCAATCTGTTCCATTTAGTCTAAACCTATATGATCACTCTTTCCCATTTAGTCTAAACCTATATGATCACTCTGTCCCATTTAGTCTAAAACTATATGATCACTCTGTCCCATATATGATCACTCTGTCCCATTTGGTCTAAACCTATATGATCACTCTGTCTCATTTGGTCTAAACCTATATGATCACTCTGTCCCATTTAATCTGAACCTATATGGTCACTCTGTCCCATTTAGTCTAAACCTATATGGTCACTCTGTCCCATTTAATCTAAACCTATATGATCACTCTGTCCCATTTATTCTAACCCTATATGGTCACTCTGTCCCATTTAGTCTAAACCTATATGATCACTCTGTCCCATTTAGTCTAAACCTATATGATCACTCTGTCCCATATTTGATCACTCTGTCCCATTTGGTCTAAACCTATATGATCACTCTATCCTATTTGGTCTAAACCTATATGATCACTCTGTCCCATTTAGTCTAAACCTATATGATCACTCTGTCCCATTTGGTCTAAACCTATATGATCACTCTGTCCCATTTAGTCTAAACCTATATGATCACTCTGTCCCATATATGATCACTCTGTCCTATTTGGTCTAAACCTATATGATCACTCTGTCCCATTTGGTCTAAACCTATATGATCACTCTGTCCCATATATGATCACTCTTTCCCATTTAGTCTAAACCTATATGATCACTCTGTCCCATTTAGTCTAAACCTATATGATCACTCTGTCCCATTTGGTCTAAACCTATATGATCACTCTGTCCCATTTAGTCTAAACCTATATGATCACTCTGTCCCATATATGATCACTCTGTCCTATTTGGTCTAAACCTATATGATCACTCTGTCCCATTTGGTCTAAACCTATATGATCACTCTGTCCCATTTAGTCTAAACCTATATGATCACTCTTTCCCATTTAGTCTAAACCTATATGATCACTCTTTCCCATTTAGTCTGGTGTGCTCATGAGTCATAAGATTCCCATCCCAACCCAGCTTGCCAAAATGAATCAATATGTGAGTTGCAGTGATTCAGCGAGGTCCTCTTTTCATTTAAGCCCCTAACACATACGCTCACACCCAAAGACACACCACACACTCATACACTCTCTAGAGCGACCAACACCTATCAGGCATTGTGAGTGAGGCCAGGTGCTGACCACTGCAGCCCAGGAACTCATGCAGGGAGAACTGGGCACAAAGTTTATCAGAAGCATCAAAAGACGAAGGGCTCTGTAAACCAGGCCAGCAAGTGGCTCTCAAAACAGTCTCTCTGAAAGCTGAGGGGCTCGTAAGCCAGGCCTATGAGGCGTTTGGCCCCGCTTGGTTGGAGTCGAGAATGCAACGGGCAGAATGCACACTCATTTCGCTTGTTTGCTAGTATGAACATGCAGTATGAAAAAAGAATAGCCAGATCTTTTTTTCTGTAGACAGCCCTGTGCTCTCTCCTCAGCATTTGATCATGCCTGAAGGATAGTGCAAGGCAAGATAGGCCTTTGATTGGTTCTGACTGCCTTTGAAGGAAGAGGACTTTGGGAGCAACACTGGAACACACAGTATTACAGATCAAGGCATAAAGTGAATGGAGGCAAATGTGACACAGCCCTCCCCTGTATTTAAAAATATAGCTCTGGAAGCCACACAACATTATCCCAAGATAAGGTACCCAGGACAACATCAAGATCACTGAGAAATTAGCGAGGCATAATTTCTTTTTACTCTAAGCCAACAGCAGCAGGGAGAAGTTGTAGAGATGCATGGACTAAGAGAGCAGTGCTGCTGAGGAAAGAAACCAGGTCTGATATCTTCTTTCATTCCAAACATTCACAGACCGCAGCCACTTATCCTCCAACACACACACACACACAAACACACACACTCACACACACACACACACACACACACACACACACACACACACACACACACACGCACACACACACTCACACACACACACACTCACACACACACACACACACACACTCACACACACTCACACACACACACACACACACACTCACACACACACTCACACACACACACACTCACACACACACACACACACACACACACGCACACACACACACACACACTCACACACACTCACACACACACACACACACACACACTCACACACACACACACACACACACACACTCACACACACACACACTCACACACATGCAAAATGGGGGTAAAGCACCTAGTGGGGGTAAAGGATGAAAAGAAAGGGGAATTCAGGTATGACAAAACCCTGGAAGGAAGGGTTGGGCATTTTTAAGCACACATAGCATGTGTTTAATGCGGCACTGAGCTTCATGAAAACACTTCGCTGGTGGAGGTTCATGAAGACGCTACCATAACAACAGACTGTGTTCTGGTTTTTGTTTTTCTTCCCAAAACAAAGCATCGATGCTGAAATGTGTAAAAATTCCAGCCACACTGTTGCACCCAATAAAGTCATACATGGGCAACAGTCACTACCACATCAGGGTCACCTTTGCGTTGAGAATAGTTCACCACAGAAACAATGTTAGGTCAGCCCTGGTCAAAAACATTTCAGTGAGGAATGAGGTAGAGAGTCCATGGAAATGCTGTCCATGGCAACAGATGAGCTATATTCTGTAAGTGTACAACTATAAAACACACCAATAAGGTAAGTAACATGGCCAGTGAATGTATATACAAGATGGCTGTTCTCAATAAAAGTGGCTAGTGTTTGAAATTGTAAGCAAGGTTTTAAAAACTGCTGTTTGCAGTGTCTGTTTGTAATCCAAAACCTACATCATTCTTCACCCTTTGATCATTGGATTCCCAGTGCCACAAAGTGACCAGACCAAAGCACTAGGATGGCAAGGTCTGGATTCCCATCTGAAGGAAGGAGTGTCTGTGTGCTGGAATAGGCAGTGCTGTCCCTGTGGCAGGCAGACAGACAGGTGGACGGACAGACAGACAGACAGGCAGACAGACAGACAGGCAGACAGACAGACAGACAGACAGGTGGACGGACAGACAGACAGGCAGACAGACAGACAGACAGACAGGCAGACAGACAGACAGACAGACAGGTGGACGGACAGACAGACAGGCAGACAGACAGACAGACAGACAGGCGGACAGTCAGACAGACAGACAGACAGGCAGACAGACAGGTGGACGGACAGACAGACAGACAGGCAGAGAGACAGACAGGCAGACAGACAGACAGACAGACAGGCGGACAGGCAGACAGACAGACAGGCAGACAGACAGACAGGCAGACAGACAGACAGGCAGACAGACAGACAGGCAGGCAGACAGACAGGTGGACGGACAGACAGACAGACAGACAGACAGACAGACAGACAAGCAGTGTTTAGACTGAGGACCCCTGCCTGGTACTTCTGTGGTGTGTGACAGCTATGACTGGATGGAGTATGGCGTCCAGTGCTGGCAAGCGGTCTTCAACACAGGCTGGGTGGAGAGACGGCGTGTCCGGACTTGACCATGAGGTGGCTTAGAAAGTATACACATGTGTGAGACGGGAGACGCATGAGGGGACGGTGAAATGAAAAGAACGATGACAGAATGAAATCCAGTCTATTTCCAAATCATAAAAAAGCACCATCTGCTTACAATACGTGTCCGACAACAGCCTCTCCAAGCTGTCTGTTTTTCCATCGTAAACTCCACACAAAAACGACACTTTTGCAGGTTAACGACGGCTGCGGCCATGAAGTCGCGCTGCTCTCCATTCACACGGCACCTCTTCCAGTGTGAAGTTTGTATGTCCCCGATCAGGGGTCCTATTTTTACGCAGGTAAAACACGCAGCGGAATAGAGTGGAACAGTAGCGGACCCAAAAATCTGCCTGGTTTCTCTGTTCTGCTGTGGTCTGCTTATCTGTAATTATGAGCTCTGTTTGTGTAGGCCCATGAGACGAAGAGGTGGAGACTGCCTGAGTCTGTGTGTGTCTGTGTGTGCATGGGTGTGTGTGTGCGTGTCTGTGTGTGTCTGTGTGTGTGTGTGTGTGTGTCTGTGTGTGTGTGTGTGTCTGTGTGTGTCTGTGTGTGTCTGTGTGTGTCTGTGTGTGCATGGGTGTGGGATGAGAGAATGAAACAAGGTTCTCTTTTGTTTTTCTCATCGTAATAAAACTGTTCACTAATGAGCTCATTCCTCATTCAGACAGAGCCAATCGAGCAATCACTATCCAGTGCCACAGTAGCACGCACACACTTTCTGCTCTTTAATGGTTTCTGCCCATGCATGTGCTTTCTCTCTCTCAGTGTGTAGAAAGGGTGGACAGAAGGAAAATAAGAAATGTCATGCTTCATTATCTGCTTTCTCACTGGGGCACTATTTAAAAGGGCAAAACACACACACAGACACACACACACGCGCACACACACACACACACACACACACACACACACACACACACACACACACACACACACACACACACACACACAGGCACACACACACACCTACAGGCTTTTGGTGGTCATGCACCACTCTGGAGTGAGGTATCACAACATGCTTCAGTCTCTGCTCTCTACAAAATCCCTCTTAGTCTGCACTGACATTAGTTCAGAAATATAAATTATCACTACTTTCAAGTAATATGTTTTCTGAAAAGCACCTGACCATTGAAGTCTGAGAAGGAGCATAAAGGAAAGACTTGTTTCAGTGTTAAATATTAATGGCTGACTTGATTTATTGAATATAAATCCATAATATGGCTCTGCAAATAAAGCATAAGGCATGAATCTGAACTCTAGTTGCATGGAGAGAGTGGGTAAGGTGTGTGTGTGTGTGTGTGTGTGTGTGTGTGTGTGTGTGTGTGTGTGTGCGCGCACTGGAGAGTGAGGTCACACATACGCAACTTAACTCGCCGACCTGCCTTTAGCCTGCCTCTTCATATATAAGACCTGCCGCTGACATCACACTTTAACCTACACTGCTGACATCACATATTAACCTATGCTGTATGAGTTCATATGCTCACTAGAAGTCCTGACAGGGAAATTGTATTAGGCTGCCACTTCTCTATGATACCACGTCAAAAAATTACCATGCGCTAAGATGACCAGTAGCCCCCTGATCCTGACATCAGAAAACCCGCGGCTATTAGCACGGCCATGGTGACGGTAACCACATCACCCAGCAAGACAGCTAATCTGCGGTGCCCATCAACTGTGTGGTCCCTATGGCGATGTATAAATCCCTCATGAGTGCCGGACATGAGAGAGGACAAAAAGCACTGATATTCAAAATTTCAGCGAGAGGGAGTGAAAGGAAAGAGTGAACTAAATAAGATTATTCTTGTCATTTCATATTTTGGAGCGACAATTTCAGGACCGATACACTACCTATATCAGGGCCCTGAGCAGGTGCTTGATCTTGCTGTCTGGTGACTTTGTTGATTAGATGGTTCTGGGAAGGGGGCAGGGTTCCAGGATCCCATATGGTGCCCCCCCCCCCCTCTTCTCTTGTTCAGGGCTCATCTGGGAGGAGGCAGCGCTGAAAGTTTTTGGACAGCTACAGACCCCCCCCCATCCCTCCTCTCTTCTCCTCTCCTCTCACATTCTCAGCCATTGATCCAGATGCTATTGGATGCCTTCCAAACAGGAAGCTGAACACAAGGAGCTCTCTCTCTCTTTCTCTCTCTCTCACTGTGTGTGTGTGTGTGTGTATGTGTGTTACTGTATTCATGTCAGTAAAAATTTAATTGTGTGCATTATAGTGTTGTTTCCACAACACAATCTTACATTATTGTCTTCACTTCCTTGGTACTAATGGAGTGGGAGGGTGTGAGAACATATATGTCTATAAGGGGTGTGTGTGTGTACGTCTCTCTCTCAGTGTGTGTGTAATCCGTCGCTCCCTTCCTGCCCTTTTTATATTGTGACCCTTTGTTTGTGCTGTACACGCTATCAATGCTAAGTGTGTGTGTGTGTGTGTGTGTGTGTGTGTGTGTGACTCCAAGCTCCATTGATACAGGTACACGGCAGAAGTGAGTCTTGGTTACCTGGCAGAAGTGATTTTTGAGAGATAAGTTTATCTTTATGAGGCTAAAGCGGAAAACGATGACACAGAATGTCAAGCCCAACTTTACTTAAACATAGTACTTCCCTATGTGTCTAACTTATTTTCTCTCTGTCACTCTTTCACTCACACACCCACCTACACTCACACACACACACACACACACACTCACACACACTCACACACACACACACACACACACACACACCCACTTACACTCACACACACACACACACACACACACACACACACACACACACACACACACTCACACACACACACACACACACTCACACACACACACACACACACACACACTCACACACCCACCTACACTCACACACACACACACACACACTCACACACACTCACACACACACACACTCACACACCCACTTACACTCACACACACACACACACACACACACACACACACACACTCACACACACACACACACACTCACACACACACTCACACACACACACACACACACACACACTCACACACCCACCTACACTCACACACACACACACACACACTCACACACACTCACACACACAC
>NC_137498.1:22832500-22835000 GCF_041902795.1 Electrophorus electricus | reverse complement strand
CTCTCCCTCTGCCACACGTGGGATGGGCTTTCAGATGACCGCCACACTGACTGGAACTGCAAGGGACCAAACTAAAATTGAAACTGTAAATCCAGTTTATGGAGAGTAGTTCTTTACTAGGAAAAGGGCCCAGCCTCACCTCTCCTGTGATTAGAAACGTCTACCACTTACATACGCCACCTTACTTGGTACACCTGCCTGTGAGGGACGTTTAACAGGTGTGTGGATGGTAGCATGTCTGGTGCTATGTTCAGTGTAAGGTATTTATGTGACTCTTAGAGTTACTGGAGCTACAAAAGGTGATTGTACGTACAAACAAAACAAAATCGGTGGTCAGGATAAATCATACAACAGGATCGGCTTTATAATGTATTCTGGCACCAAAAATTGATCAGTGAAGAAAAGGAAGAAAAGGTAAAGGAATCTAGATAATCATAATTATTAGTAAGTAAAGAATTAAAAAAAAAAAAAATCAGTCCAACAGTATTGTTTCTCTGTAGTGTCAAAACTCCAATCAACCAAGGTTACTCCGCTCTCCCATATTCTTGCTATCTCTGCCAGTGGGAATGCAAACAACCCAATTAAAAGCTACTGTGATGCTGTCTGCCCAAGGACTGGAGGAGATGCTGACGTGTCTTCCAGTGCAGGGGTTTGTGCACCCCAGTTACACTTCTGACCAAGTATGACCCCTCGTACACCGCGTAATCCTCACCCTACCCCTATGGGAGCCAGTCAGAATGCTTAGCCATGTCACTTCCTCCTTATATGGCCTTGTATTGTTGCAAATGACCCGGGGATTCGAGGTGGCCAGTTAGCGTCTGCTATCAGCTGAGCAAACCTTAAGGGGTGCACAGTGGTTTGAAGTATTCATGGCTGTCCCTGTGCTGTGGGCTGATCCTGCCTCACTAGCCTTCTAAGGGAGGAGAAAGGAAATGAATCATATGCTTAAAAACGTATGTGATGAAGTAATTCCTTATTTCAACCTATAGTAAACACCACGAAATAAATCAAACCATAAAACATTTGGTAATAAAAATGTCATGACCTATTCCTTCACTTGAGTTTGTCTTCCAGCCTAAACCCTGCTTGTCTGCGCTCATTTTCTGACCACACAACCACTGCTGACTAGGCATTTTTTCAGTGGGAACTGACACATGGTAACGTGGCTATGCTAGAGCCAAGGCAGTCAGTCTTGTGCGGACATGGGTGTATCAGGCACAGCAGTGTGGCTGGGGGTTTTCCATGGGTGTCTGGGTCACTGCTGGGTTGAGAGTGGCCTGCCAGTCAAAAATACCCAGCCAATAGCTGTCTTATGTTCAGATACTGACCACTGAGGAAGAGTTGGAGGATGGCTAACACAAACTGTGCATGGCAACAGGTAGACTACAGACTATTAACTGTAGATATGGATATGTATCATATATAGCAAAAAATAACTCAGTGTCCTGCAAATGGTTGGAAAATAAATCATAGTCAAACATGCAGGAAGATGATTTTTTTTTTTGTATTACCATGATAATTCATAACACACACATTTTACATGTAGGCTTCTGCGCCCAGGCAGGACTAAAACCCTGACAGTAATTCTTATTGGGTGGCTCAAACTAAAACTGAGAGCATTCTAAACCAATCAGAGTGCTCTGGGGATGATGAAGTGCCTGCTGTTGCTCTCCCTGGCCCCCCTGCCGTTAGGCAGATTGCTGTTTCAGCACAGTATTTGAATCTGTCATCTCTCATGTCTGAGATATGGCAGAGGAAGAAAAGCTGGTCTAATTAAACACACACACACACACACACGCGCCCACACACACACACACACACACACACACACACACACACACACACACACACACACTCACACACAGGCATCTGCACTAATAAAGACTAAGATTAGGGTGGGCATCCAAGCGGAGTAGAGCTCCTGTAATTTATCACCTGTCCTTTTTGCACATAGACAGCTACTGTGGGAGCCATGACAACTAAATGTATTTGTGAGGAAATCTGACAAAGATAACACTGAATATGCCATTTCCTATTACTCCTGGCAGTGCCTGTATAAAGCATGCCTGCTTTTCATTCATGTTACTTTCAATGAAAGTGTCAGGCAGCACAATGCAATCAGCAGATATTTCTACAGAACACCCCCACATAAAGAACATACAAAGCAGTTCTCTCTCTGAAGGGGCTGTCTGTTTCTCCACTGTTGACAAAGGGACCCCTAGAGAGCGAATTCGACCCAATCTCCAGGAGTAGAGAAGAGACAAACATAATGTCTGTTGGCTTTGCTGGATGACGACACATACACACACAAGTATCAAAATGCCCTGAAATGTTCATATCATGTGCTTTTTCAGCCATTTTGGTAGGTGAATTTCAAACACACCTGCACACACACACACACACACACACACACACACACACCTGAAACACTCGCAAAGCCTGATAGCGTATCCGGTGAATACCTCTGTACCTCAGTCTTTATTTGAACAAAAGCTCTCAT
>NC_137498.1:22802500-22827500 GCF_041902795.1 Electrophorus electricus | reverse complement strand
GTATGTCTGTGGTATGAGGGATGGTTGCATCATAGTGCGACTCTGCTTGGCTGATGTAATGAGTCCCAGTGCTGCACAAGCAAAGCTACACACACACACACACACACACACACACACACACACACACACACACACACACACACACACACACACACACACAAGTATACATATACATGCTCTGGTCTGTTCCTTAATAGGACCCAATGGATGGCTCACTCTAGCCATTGTGGCATATTGATCAGATTCTGATCTGTGATGCAGTGAAACAGGTCCCTGTAGAGAACAGTGTTCATGTGTCCCCTTAACCCTGAGCCTTATGGGGGACAGAAAAAAACAAGGACGTCTATTCCTCTATCCATTATCTCTACCTATAGACATCCTCATTTATTATATAAACTTATATTTCACATATTAGCCTATCTGCACTCTGACAGTGATTTCTTGTGTCTGTCTGCACTCTGATAGTGATTACTCCTGACTATATGTACTCTGACAGCGATTGCTCTTTCCTGTTAGGTCCTTTCTCACACATCACCTTCAGTCTGACAGATTGGCATAGTGCTGACAGCTGAGCAAGACACCTAGATTTCCACAGGTATCTATCAACCAGGATCCAACATATTATGGATTACCGCTCTAGTGAGCAATCCATCAAATACCTGAGCTCAGGTCATAGAAAATATACTGGGAACCCATGTTTAACCTCCAACTCCTCATTGTCTACAAACTGTTCTGCAAATGAAGAAATCAGGGAAAATCAGAGTAATTGCCATGTTGTTGTAAAACACAATTACAATCTTCTTATGGCCTATTACTGTTACAATCAAAAGCTTATTAATCTTCACTTAGCCAGCCTGGGGGGGGGGGGGGGTGCAGAGGCTGGGGCCAGGTGACCACCCACTGGGTCCCACGTGTTCTCTTCATGGCTGATCGGGTGCTGATTTAGACACCTCAGCGTGTGATAATGGGGAGTGACGCTCCGTGTGATGGCTCTAGTCAGTGAGAACGGGTGCTTGCGGGAGTTCCTCCCTAGACGATTGGTCGTTGGTCATGGGGGTGCAGATTTGATGCTATGTCTGTGCCCTGATTAACGGTGGGCTAGAATGATGTTATGGCAGCCAGTGTGCTAATGGCATGCGCACGGGGCCATGCACTGCACACACGTGCAACAGACCTCGAGTGTCCCTAACGAATGCCAGTGTAACGTGATCACTGAACTCCTGGCAAGTTTGTCACCAGTAATTACGTCTGCTAGATATTCACATATTTGGAGCCACAGGCCCTCTTGAAGTAAACTGATTTCCAAACAAAGCTTCAAGAAAAACTGTATCAAAACAAGATATTTACATCCTTACAATCTAGGAATACATGAGAGTGGATCTTGTCCTAATTAAAAGTGTCCCACGGAAATGCTTCACCGTAAGAAACAAGCCAAATGACATTAAAACTATGTCAAACGCGCATATATATTTTTATATAAAAATAAATCACTGAGAATTTAATATTTGCTTATGATGTATGAAAGCACTGTAGCTTCCCAGCTGGGCACTGTAACTACATTTGATAGAAAAAAAAATACAGGGAAAAAAAAGAGAAAAGTCTTGCTACCAACGCACTGCTGCCTCCTACACCAGTCTGGTGTTGCTTTCCTCAGTAGGGTCTACTAGAACAGAAACGCTTGGCTTGGTCCATGCTGACCCATGCCAGAAATAAAGGCTTGGGTTGAATGGGGAGGAAACTCTACCAAGGGATCTGGTGGTACCCTGCTCTTGGACATCAGCAACGAGAGCACCCTCAGATCTGAGGTAGGAGTTGATTGACAGAAGAAGAATCAGGGTAAGCTGCCAGGCTGGAAAATAAAAGCTTTCCCTGAGCACAACAGTAGCAATGAAGACAAGAGACTTGACAAGGACGTATTCTGCTGTCAATACACAATCCTTTTGCGAAGGTCTGATTTTGAGCACACACGCATGTGCGTGTGTGTGTGTGTGTGTATGTGTGTGTGTGTGTGTGTGTGCGTGTGTATGTGTGTGTGTCTGTATGTGTGTGTGTGTGTGTGTGTGTGTGTGTGTGTGTGTGTGTGTGTGTGTGTGTGTGTGTGTGTGAGCATTCAGGGGGACAACATCGGTTAGCCCATGCTGACATCTTATGATCGATATCCCCTTAACCTGCTTCTGCATCCATGCACCAGCACCACTCCCTCCATCTCCTGCTCTCTGTCACCCAGTTTAGAGTGAAGGTAAGCTCAGCTTCAGGGACCCAGTTCACCCAGTAAGTAAGGATGGCCACAAAGAGAAACAAAGAGAAAGAAGACAAAGTCAGTTCATCTCCATCTTTAACATGATCTTAAAATCATATGTGCCTTCTCGCTGCTATCCACTGGGAAGAAAGCAGCATCAGGTCCCTGTCAACACATAACATAACTGTTATTAGGAAACATAAGCACTGAGTGCTGTCCTGGGTTAAATGCTGCTTTATAACAGTTTGCGTTTATCGTGAGGTGTCACGATGGTGTTTGCAGTCGTGAATGGATTTTAATTACAGCAATTAGCCCAAACCAGCTGGTCTTAATTCTTAATTTAGCCAATTTACTTATCAAAAATTACGTATCAAATGACCCAATTATATACCTTCGTTTACAAATAAACAACCAGTTAAAAAACCAAGTCCCCATGAGCTGGACGGTATCCTTTGTTGAAAGAAACTGGCTTACAATTGTTTAACACCACTACGGAGATCCTATACATCAGTCCATGTGTATTTATAGTGAGAGATCAGACATGTAGGGAACATATGAATAAAATGATTTAAGGACGTTAAAGAGAGATGATCAAGTTATAAGGTATAATTGAACTGGCTGTGCCCGCGTGTCCGCATGGGCAGCTGTGAAAGCAAACCTAGCCGCAAGCACCTAATTAGCATCCTAGCAGGAGTGCTCGCCGGCAGCAGCCCAAAGGCTCTTTTGATGTAAGGGAGGCCTGCTCCCTGTAGAACAAGCTGCCTGCCACATACTGAACCAGCCTGTGCGTGTGTGTGTGTGTGAGAGAGAGAGAGAGAGAGAGAGAGAGAGAGAGAGAGAGAGAGAGAGAGAGAGAGAGAGAGAGAGAGAGAGAGAGAGAGAGAGAGAGAGAGAGAGAGAGAGAGAGAGAGACAGAGAGAGAGAGAGAGAGAGAGAGAGAGAGTTTGTCTTAAAATCCAATAACCCACGCCGTAGACGTATCATATGACTGATCAGGCTCGTGTCTGATCACATTAATATAACACAATACGCCAAAACCATGCCCCTTTATTAAACATGGAACTTTTTCATATCCAATTCTCAAAACCCGTTCGCTGAGAAACAGATGCAACCCCGTGTCATTTCTTTTACTGGCTAGTCAACCACCAGACGAATTTAGAATTCCAGTCCCATAAAACGCGCGTCTCATATTCAGCAACGTCGCACGAGTGCGTCGCAAGCGCAGGTGAAGTCATACGGTGGACACGTGCGCGTGCTGGACGTTCTGAACGAACAATTATGCAATTATTGCCTCCAAAAGGCGTTTCGCGCTACGTCCAAGACTGTTATTGCTATTAATGTCGTCATATTCGCGGCTTTTTTTTAAATTTTTCAGTCAAACTGACAGTTCTGCGGATCAGCAGCAGAGACGGGTGTTTCTCTGTTGAATGCCCACGTTTAAAGGTGGTTTTTACAGAAGAGTCATCCAGGCGTGGCTCGCTGGGCAGTGAAAGTCAGATATCAGCTCGGGCGTTCGCATATGCGCACTCTCATGTGACGGGAGTTTCGACGTGTGTCCCCGGGGTCTTTATCTCTTTTTCTCCGTGTGTATGTGATATGGAGGGAGGGGGGAAGAAGGGAGGGAGAAGAAGAAAGACCACAATATAAAGAGAGAGATGTTATAAATATTTAAGACTTGTGCTGATCAGAAGCGTTTAGTACGTTCCTTTCACTCTGTGGAAACCCGGACACACTTCCCCTGTGATTCAGGTTCAGAAATCCTGAGTTCACCAATCATTACAATAATATTGTTATTTAAATGCATGAACTCCATTGGTCTGCAAACTCAGGGCAGCGTCAGAGAGCAAGTCAGTGCTATTTCTGGCCCATACAGACTTGTCCTGCTAGAGCTTTTGATTTTTTCCCCTCTTTCTGCTCTCTTTCCTTTCCCCATCACCTCAGTCCACGCGAGCACATTACGACAGCCTGCTCTGGGCCTCATATTTCCATCTTCCGCTAACGTCGCAAAAGTCTCTCTCCAGATACCACCAGCCCTGTCACACTGAAATATTCTCCAAAATGGTGTTACTACCATGAGTCTTCTACTTCCTGGCTTCAGTGGGCACCAAACTACATCTGCTGCAGGAGAGTGAAAGCTATTGGGCTCGCAAGCACAGCCCTCCAGCTCTACATAGTGAAGTGGGATTTGACTTTAAGGCCCCTCTATCCAAGCAGATTACCTCCATGGCTCCTACAGCTGTGGCTCAGAAGCAGGGAGTGCAAGAGAGAAGAGGAGGGGCAAACAGATATGGGGGCTAATGAAAAACCTTGAGAAAGGATCATACGGTTTTAGTAAAGAACGCCGTTATTTTTACTTTAATGGCAGGTGTGGTTGTCTAATACATGTGATGGATCTCTGTATTTACTGGCTTCATCATCCAGGGTGAGGCATAGATAAATGGAGATGTTGTACAATGACTTTTTATGATATTAATTATTATCTGATAAGGAGTTAATCACACATGCACAGACACTATAAACAATATAAACAACCTTTTGCACTACAACCCCCACCACACACACACACACACACACACTCACACACACACTGACACAAACACACACAAAGCCTGACCTTCAATGACAATAGACATAGAAACCAAGTGCATGAGAAGCAAAGGCAGAGAAGCAGAAAATGAAAGGACTAAGGTGTGTGTGTGTGTGTGTGTGTGTGTGTGTGTGTGTGTGTGTGTGTGTGTGTGTGTGTGTGTGTTGCTCTACTGCACACACATACATTATTCATTCGTTGTTAGAGTGTGGTGTGGAGACAAAGACATGGGGTCAGGAAGCCCTATAGCTCTTCTCTAGTTCTATAGCTCAAATGGACAGATTGTGTGAAGCTGGCAGGGTCATAGCAATGCTTCCCCAGTGTGGGGGAGTGGTCCTACAGACCCCACTGCTGGAATAAATGCTGCACATCATTGCTTTTGTAACAACCAAAAAGAGGACAGTGGCACACGGGAACACACACTTAAAAACCTTATATATTACACTGCAGAATAATTGAGTTTCTCTGCATTTCTGGGAGTGCATTAAAGTGTGTTTAGGCAGTAGAGTATTTTTGAAATCTAGAGGGTTATAGAGAAATGACAGGGTCAGCTCACCTTGGACCTTTTGTGTTCATGGGAAGATCAAATAAGAGCACCCTGTAGAAGTGTGTGTGTGTGTGTGTGTGTGTGTGTGTGTGTGTGTGTGTGTGTGTGTGTGTGTGTGTGTGTGTGTGTGTATTTGTGTGTATATCTTACACTAATGGACACTGGGCACAGAATCCCTCCAGGCTGTGTTTCTCAACCAGCCAATAAACCCAAGCTGAGATTTTCCCCAAAACAGAGTGTAAGAAAAACACGAGAAAGAAAAACATTCAGAAAATATTAAAAAAAGACAGTTATCTACATTTAATCTACATTTATCTGCAACCTGGACACCGGACACCAACAGCAGGGCCTGGGGCCTCCAGCTGTCTGGTCGGGGATGAGATCAAACCAAAGGAGGGTGTGGCCAGTGCTCCAGAGGGGCTCAGCCACCCCGCTACGCCCCATGAATTGCAGCCTGCGAGGGGTGTGAGACCTATTATAGTGTCTGGCATGATGAGCAGGAGGATTAGAGATGGCGCATTTTCAGAAAGTTGTAGTCAGTGTAAAGGCCGGCACTTTGTGTGCACACACACACATACTTGCACACTCTGTGTCTGCA
The DNA here is from genome assembly GCF_041902795.1 of Electrophorus electricus. Classification (NCBI taxonomy): domain Eukaryota; kingdom Metazoa; phylum Chordata; class Actinopteri; order Gymnotiformes; family Gymnotidae; genus Electrophorus; species Electrophorus electricus. The sequence continues at coordinate 22,821,529 of NC_137498.1, read as the reverse complement.
ATTTTTATGAATCATATAAATCTTAGGTATTTAAGTTAGGCACAATAAGATTTAAGTAACTCGCAAGGAATCAACACTCATCTCCTCTCAAAAGCACGCGTGCGCACACACACACACACACACACCCACACACCCAGCATTACCATAGAAATGAATGTCATCCACAGGTAACTTGTTTGACTTGTAAGTCCTCGCAAGGATACAAAATTTAAACAAAGACAGACTGAGGCTGGGGCTCAGTGAAGCCATTTATCAGTCTTTACCGCAGGTGGCTCCCATCCTGCTTAGAGTGCACTGATCCCAGAACAGTTTAGTTCCCACAATAATACAAAACGTCTGATTTAGCTAATCACAAGTTTTAGGCGCATCTGTACATCTGAGCAAGGCATGTTGGATTATGTTTTGATTAGCATTAGCATACTGAACTGGAAGCTGATATGGACTCTATATAGATGGATATTGCAGGAGGGACTTTGGAGTCCCAACCCCTCCCTTCCTTGGGAAATAAAATGTACTGAAAGAACTAATAAGATACAAAACTATTTGTTTTCAAGTGGCGAAAGATTGCATCCTCCACTTTTATATTGCCTCACAGTGTCAGTCTTGTGTGTCAGTGCGCTCCTGTAGGTAGCTACTATGCATAGGTGAACTTACAACAAAGGATGTGTCAGACATGTTTCTACGACTCAGTAGAACGAAACACATTTACAATTGCTTCTAGACTGCGGTTGATTAGCTCCATTACCGCCAATTTTGTGTGCCAACACAGCCGCCATTTTGCTGTGCGGCAGCCTTGACTCCTAATGCACGCATGTCTGTGGAAACAGGAGATCCACAATTTAAATGATCATAACTCACTGAATTTTCGACCGATTTTCAAGCGGTTTGGTTTGTTACAATTGCCAGATGTGTATTTATAATACAGGATACTTGGCTCTCATACCAGAAGACTTTATCTTTTTAGATGGTAACCCATGGGATTCAACTAGACTTGTTTTGTAATACAATGTGGCTTATTCACAGAACCATAACAATCCCCTTCAGAAAACATAATGAGCCTCCAAAATGGTGAACAGACATCATGATGTACCCAGCCACATCGGTTTACTGCTTTATTACAGTTTTTGGGTATCTGACACATCACTAATCAAATGAACTATTATTTCAACCTGACACTGCACAAGGAGCCAGACAAGAAGAGCTAAGCTCAAATTAAGGTCATTAAAAGCACATTATGTAGGAAATTTACAATGCAATATGTAATGAAATGTAAAATAGCCTGGAACATCAAATTAGATTCAGGTGCAAAAAGACCTTCATTGTGGTGTAATAAACTGAAAGGGAGATAATTAATTCATTTATCAGTTGAGGGAAATTCTTCTGGGTACATCACGAAGTGTGTGAAACAACAGGACATGTGCATGCTGGAAAAATGTCAGCTTTATTTTGGACTAACAGTGAAAAAGTTGACTTTATTAGGCAATTATGTATATAAATAATTACCGTATTAAACACACATGCGCGCACATAAACAAAACAAACACAGCCACTTACATACACCCCCCCCCCCCGCCAATGCCATGTTCTCTTTCAGAGAACTCTGTGATTTGTAAAATCTTTAATTAAAATGTAAAATGAAATAATAATCATAAAAATAAACAATAATCATAAAAAAACAATAATAATAACAATTAAACAGAAAATAAGAATTCAAGACCTCTAAGACCTTGCCCACATGCATGGTCTCTCTCTCTCTCTCACACACACACACACACACACACACACACACACACACACACACACACACACACACACACACACACACACACACACACCTTTTAAGCTCAGTTAACCACGTTTACATAAAAATAGATTCTATGTATAGTAATCATCAAAATGGACATTAATTAAATGCCAGTGGAATTAAATGCCTTTAATTAGCTGTGGATTACATTGCTTTGAGCAACAGGAAGTCACTTATACCAGCTTCAACAGTATTGTTGGAATGTATTTCAGACAATATGTAATATGTAGATTTACATTTATTTAGTCTTCATCCCCACCCATACCTTCTGTTGAGTCATTTGACCTTTATGTTGTAAAATGGGTCATTTTAGCACAAATTACCACAATACTAAATGTTTTCCTGTTTAAAAGTAAATCTGAAGTAAATCTGATCAAAAACCCATCACCCGTTTACTCTAACAAATGGCTCTTACCTTAGCCTTATTGCGGTGAGTAGTGTACCATTTACTTTTAGCAATGATAAATATCTAATGAGTCTGATTATCACATCCGAGCCACACGCAGCAGAAACACTGCCACTTTGCCTATGCAGTCTTCACAGAAGATAAATCACAGAGAACATGGTCGCACAAACAGAACACGAGCTAACAGGCTGCTATTTAACGTCTTTACTTCTAAATCTCATCAGTGACCCCTTTGTCAATTAAAACATCACTTTTTAGGGAAGTCTCTTGTACTTCCTGTAATAACAACAAGGGATACTCAACATTATTGGGTAAATGGTAATAACACCGTGGTAAAGTATAGCGATAATGGTTAACTCAAATGACTGCTCCATTTTCTGAATCGATTTACCACAAAAAGACATATATATTGCTTAACTGTATACAATAACTCCCCTGGGTGCGTTTGTAGCAGCGGCAGCATTCACAGGCTGACCTGGTGTTTTTAAATAGGTCACACAGATTTACGACACCCAGTTAATGGTTTTCTCTGCTGTAATATAAACGAAGTAGCGACTACAGTAAGACAGAGACGTAGCTTGCAACATCCCTCACTCTGCTAGCCGCCTAGAAACTGGCGGGGATCACAGACAAACGCGGCTGCCAGAAATATGCCACCGACGAAAGCCTCTCCTTATCAGTTTATTGCCGAAGAAAGCAGCACCCTGTAATTTGATCCTCTCTTCCCCGTAATTTTTTTCAGGCAAGCTTCCAGGCGCGCCTGTTGCAGCTAGCTTGCCGCCGCCTGCCGCGGCGTTCCGGTCGCGTCTCGATAAAGTCGGGGATTAAGCCATTTATGGTTAAGAGGAGCTGAAACGATGTACGTCTCCCAGTGTCTGAGAGAGGCCGTTATACGGGCCAGGAACTGACCGCAGATCAGAGCTAATGGCAGACTGCAGGAGCCAAAGTTTTCCACAAGGCAGAATGGAAAATCGGCTAGAGCTTGTTGAACAAAACACGGCAAGCGTGGCCGTGCCCCAAACTAAGCAAGACTAAAGAGATGCATGGCACGCTGGAGACGAATGTTTAATCAAATATGTACGTGTAAGGGATGCACTATCAACTTCAGTTCATTTCTACTGTCAAATAAAAAATTATACAGGAGATCACAGTATATTGTTTGTACTAAATATTCATACCAGAGCTATTCTGGTCTAGCGAATTGTCGTCGGCCGTGTTGTGGAGTGGCTCGGTCGGATTTTGGGTGCTTAAACCCATTTCACACCTGAAGCAGTGCTCGCTATTTTACAGCGACTATGCCTCGGCGTGGCACTCCATGTGAATATGTGCAGTATGAGTGAATGGGAGCGTGCTTTACGTAGCCTACTTCAGTGGGAACCATAATAAAATATGTGAACAACTTTATATATATATATATATATATATATAAAACCGTCTGTTCTGAGAAGTTTAATTTTCCTTCAAAAAGTTCAAATACTGATGAATAGTAAAAATGAAGAAACTAGAACTCAACGTTCGCATTAATGCAACTGAGAAAAAAAGCGCAGGCTAGGTTGTTTTCTGTTTTGATATTGTGCCTAGATTGCATAATACAGCAAAAATACTTAAAGGAACAATAAATCATTTTTACCACCAAATAGTAAACATTACCTATGAAAGTGATTATTTATTATTTTTACATTTATTCTGTAAAATGCAGCTCATATGAGTTGAAAAATCAAATTGCTTTGTAGTCCTCAATTGAACCAATTTGTTCTTGAAGAGTCAAATTGCTTTGTAGTCCTCAATTGAACCAATTTGTTCTCCATAGGGTAGGTCCCCTACATGGAGGCTGCTATGCTTAAGAACGTCCCTGAAACTCTGAAACATCCAAGCCACTAGGTGTCAGTATTCTTGCTGTTTCATAATGTGAAGAAGAATCATCAGACAAATTACTTATTGCTCATTTAATTTTGCACTCATTCTAGGTACGAACCTACATTACCGCTGCGGTGCGGAGGTCTTCATGCGCCCCGGGTAAGGGTTACATTGTTGGACATAAGAGTGTATTGCTCACGACGTGCCATGGCGCAGTGAGTGGTGCAATTACCGCGTCTGGTGCAAAATGGGCTTATTAAACCAGAGCACTGCTTCAGTGAACCAGTCGTCTCAGTGAGGACACCTGCGTCCAGGTGGTCATATTTCTGTGGACACACATCAGAGCGACAGGACCATCTGTTCTGCTCTCCTGATCTACATATCTCCTCTCTGAGACAAAATAGGGGGTGGGGTGCATTACACTTGAGTAATGTCTTCACTCTGCCAGCCAGCAATGCTTTAGAGAGGACGATAGGAGGATACAGGCTCAATAGAGGCTTTTTTAGTTACATGTTTTGATCAATGTAAGGTGCCTCAATGTAATATACTTTAATAGGGCAGCAGGCTACTGAATACGAGTCATTAATGTATGCAATGGCTTTTGCCACTACATGTTTCTAAAGGCTTAACGGCGCATGCTGTTGTAACACAAATAGCAAACAGCACATGCCTATTAGAGGGAGAAAACGATGTATTTATTTATTTATTTTTACTGAGCCTGAATTTAACGCCACTGCAAAAAGCCTTTTCTGCTGAGGTTATGACGACATGTTTTGGAACGAGGAACATGAGTGGGGTCCAATGATTCCATAATGAGGTGGGGCTGCTTTTCATAGCGCCCCGTAATGACTTCAGATGTTCAGTGCTGTTTGAGAATATTTGGCCTGATTTACGGAGATGGTGTTACAGCTGAGTCGCTAACTGAATTGCTCTCATCAACAATGAGAGCCTATTAAAATAATCAATTGACTTCTTCTGTGAATGTTTTGGCTCCTTTCTTATGACATTCAGTGTGATATGAGGGAATTTATTAGTAAGGAGCCTGTATATAAGCAGTATGCAGCAGGAGTTCCCATGTTGTTGGCATGGTTCGCCCAGACAGTACCCCTCCTACCCCGTCATTTGCCTCTGTTCTCGTTTGTATGCTCATCTCTTCGTAGACATTCGTTGGATTTTCACAAGGATCAATATTTTTGTACCAAGGGTTGTCAGAAAGGCAGGAAATCAATATGCATCTCATTGCGAAATGTCACATGCATAGATGCGCACATGCATGCAAAGCCCCTCCCCCAATCACCTGCTGAAAGTCTAGCTATGTACAACAGGCTAACACATTTCACGGTTCCTGACAGTTCAGGGGGCACACAGGTTTTGTTAATGGGAATTTCCACACACAGGGTGATGAATTTGCTGATCTTGGAGATGGTTGTCGTGTGTGTGGGCTGGGTATGCTGGAGGTTGCCAGGTTCATTGCCCGTACTGCTCCTCAGAGCATGTCCAGAGCCCGACCTTTGGTTATGAAGGAAAGGTGTCTGACACCACGACCTCCGCGTTTGCACATGGACATTGATACTGATCACTACCAGGCACAGAAGTGTCTATGTAGGTGTTTTACCTTTAAGGCGGTACAGTGTCTAAGTCTGTGACACAAGCATGCAGGGAATTCAGCATTTCCGTACTGTATTCTGTTTTAAGTAAAAAGAACTAGTTTAAGGAAACAAATGGAGTTAACGGATGACAGCAAGTTGGTTACAAAGCCATGAAACAAAGGATGGAGGCCAAGATGGCTTCTCTTCTCTGGCTGTCGTGTACTCTGTACTGCAAACTCTCTCTCTCCCCCTCTTTTCCCTCTCTCTGTGTCTCACTGTCCACATCTCTCACTCATGCTCACTCTTTTTTTTTTTCTCTTTTTGCCCCTCCCCCCACAATTTCACACCAACAAACAAACATGAATGCACCTGACAGCTAAGCTGCCCACTCCGTGCTAACAAGGGAGCAGTCTACGAGGGACCTGTCCCTGTTGGCAATGAGTGCCAGACCTGGTGATCCTGGCAGTGGGAAGCAGACAGGACACGTTTGCCCTTCCCATCATGGCTGCCACTAGCCAGCAGCACTTTGGGCCCCTGTCACGTGCAGAACGCAGAACATCCTTTACTGCATTCAGTAGTGCTTAAGAGCTGCAATGGTTGAAAGCAGCTGGTTGCAGAGAAATGGATTTTTGCCACGAGTCAAAATTCTTCCAGCGAGAGCTGTGAGGGACAAAGTCAGAGCTCTCTAACACTCTCAGAAGTAAAAGCATGCAAAAATTGGTGACTCCTGTGAAATGCTGGGAGAGTAGCAGAGAGGGTGAAAACAGACCTGTGTGGATGATGAGGTGAGCTCCCCTCCCTTGCAACCGGTTTGTCGTTCGGGCAGGCCCTGAAGGCATGGAGGTCCTGAAGCTGAGGGAAGCCCGCCTTCGCATTTCCGTCCATGTAGTCGCAGACATGATTTCCAGTGAGTGACAGAAGCTAGTAGAAGCCTTCTTAATCACTGGCTTAATGTAGCCCTTCTGAAGTGGAAGCTCAGGGGATCAGGAACTAGCATGCCCATGAAAACATATTCAGCCCTCGCTGGCCTTTAGACATCTGTTAAAAGACTGAGGCACAATTAAGAAATCCCATCTGTTAACGGTGATGGAGACTTCGCAATGAATGTTTAGTGAAAGAAGCTTTTGTTCTGTGCAGAGTTGTCATTTTCTATCGTGCCTCTCCGAGTTAGGCCACGGCAGCATGGACGTGACAGATATCGGCGGAGACGCAGCCAGGGGAATACCACGCGCCCAAGTGCAGCAGCTATAACCCTATCAGCTGCAGGCAGCTCCAGTAAATGTTGGCACGGGTGAGGGGGCCAGCTCAGAGGATTATCTGAACGAGGTGGAGAGAGGCAGGACGAGCCTCTTCTCTCCAACGGAGGCTGTGCCGGCAATGACAGATCCGTCTCTGCTGGGAGAGATAGAGCCAGCCTGAAGGACAGAGCAGGAAGGAGGACTCAGGGAGAAGGGGATGCCCACGCACTCCCCATCCCACAAGCAGGCCTAAACTGTAGCCTTTTCAAGGGAACAGCGATGCTGGCACAAATCAGGACAGCTTTAATAAATGCTGCTACTTGGGTCTTTTATTAGATGCTTAGTAAATGAATCACGATTCTGTTCGACACTGAACTAGAATAGTATCATATTAAACTGCTCAAGAAAACTTGATGGATTTTCACAGTTGGTCCTTCCTAATGTCCATGTTCCATGGTTTCCCTGTCTTGTGTTTTGTTTTGGTTCCATTCCATAGTTTTGTTTTTTCCGCCCCTCGTTTGGTTTTCCACACCTGTTCCTCATTTCTATTCTTGTTAATGTAATGTATTTAAACCCTGTCTTGTTCCCTGTGTCTTGGCTTCTCATTGGGTGTATGTCAGTTGGTTCATTCTTTATTGAAGTCTAACTGCTGTATGTAATCCATGTATGTAAAGTTTATTTATCCTAGCCTGTATGTTAATTCCAGCCTTCGTTTCTTCAAGCCTCTGTTTGTTTCATTCTAGCCGCTGTTTGTGTTTATTAGTTGTTCGTGTACCGAAGCCCTTGTTCTTATCATGTCTCCTCGTACTCTCCATATTGCTTCAATGACCCTGGACTACTCTGATGACTACGTTTATGGATTTGCCCCTAATAAATCTTGCTCTTCTACGCACATGTCCGCCTCCTTACCATTCACCGTTACAGGGAACGCTTAACACAGTGTAACACCGTCAGTTAAAACTTCAGCGATATCAATCTGTCCAATTAGGAATCATAAGTGATTGTGAATCAATTTCATCTTCTCTGGTGCAAATGAAAGCGATGACAAGTGGTGCACAGGAGAGGCAACAACCCCTAAAAAGGGAATGGTTTTACAGGTGGTGGCCACAGACAACTACTCTCACCTTATCCTTCCAGACTGATTCTCCTCTACTGTACTTTTATTTTGTGTTTTATTTTGCTAGTGTCCTCATCACTGCTGGTAGCATGAGGTGCTACCTGCAATCCATTCAGGTTGCACAGGTAGACCAACACAAATCTTCTGTTCATCGAGATGTGATATGTGATGTAAGTCTTTAAGAGTGTACATAGGTACAGTGGACTTGATACTAGTCACACAGAACAATAGCAACATTCATGTACTATAACAACAAAAAACTATTTGGTAATAGCTGATAGTGGATTAGTATTAGGTAAAACCTAAATATTATTGGTTATATAGGCTATAATATAGTATAAATTATATGATATATTGCTTAGGTGTGGGACCTCTGGTGGCCATTAGCTCACTGGAAACTCAAAGTGAGTGAACGGGAGCCTGTTGGGAAGCTCTGAGAACAAAGTGTATGGCCTTCAAAGTGACACGGCTGTTTGTCTGATCTTCCCGCAGTCAAATGGACATGGGGGCTTTCATCACATGCCTTCCTACCAGCACTGGGAGATCTGAAACACTGACGGGACGACTAAGCAGGGATGAGCTGGGTTGCATGCACTCTTAGTGCAAATCCACAATAATTTAATCATTTTTAAAAATGTGATTAAATGTGGTCAATTTAAAGAACATGTGCATTGTTAATATTATGTTTTTATATATAGTTATATAATTTTAACTGGCAGCGTCTATTCACACATATATGCAATAAAAGGCTGTGGTGCAACCACCTCTGAAGGATGTTAATTTTAACTGCAGCTTGATACAAAGTGGTTGAGTGTCATTCCCGCTCGAAACTCATGCATGCTAGCCGACACAATATGCGACCGTACGTCTACGGCTATTCTCGGGCACTGGACTCACGTGTCCGGAGATACATGGACTGCATACAAGACTGCAACAGTATAAATGTGTATGACAGTAGTTGGATGAAAGGAATATCTGTATTAGTGGATACATATGCATGCATGCGGAAGCACGCCTGAGCAGCTAACACACAAACACTGAAAAAAAAACCCCACAACAAAGGCCCCTGATGGGGACCGCATCATCACTGGGCTGACCTGTGCAATGGGATCATCCCATAGCACAGCACAGCATGGAGGCTGAGACAAACACAGTAGTCCTCTGTGACATGCTGTCCTAAAGGATGCTCTCGGTATGTGACTGTACCTGTGTGTGTGTGTGTGTGTGTGTGTGTTTAGGTAGCAAAAATTGTAGAGGTAGCGAACATTGCAGTATAGTACACAAGATTAGCAAAGAAGCTTTGAGAAGCACTTTGCTCCCACAGCTGATGAAAGCTCTCTCACTGAAACATCCTGTTTCTCTGGCCACCTTGTATACTACACTACTATATATAGAAAAAATTCTTCAGGGGACAATAAAGTATCTATTCTTACTCTTTCCTAACTCAGCTGAAAGGAAGAGATATAATTTTTTGGTAAAAATATTGAAAATCCCCAAATAGCTCTCTACAGAGTTCACACAGGGCAGGATTTGTTTTCCTGAGAGCATCTGGTACAGATTCATAGCCCTTTTTTCAGGGACACTGCAGCTGTCATGAATGCAGAACAAAATAAAACGCTTCCAAAAGGTGCCATTAAAATGATACGTGTCTCTCTCTTTCACTCACACACACACATACACACGCACACACACACACAAACACACACACACACACACACACACACGCGCACACACACACACACACAAACTCATTTGCATACCAAAGTGTATATCAAAGTAGCATCCCAAACTGCTTGCTCACTCTCAGATGCAATTCCAGACTTTTAGCATGGTAATATCCTCTTTCCTGCCTTTTGCTTTCAAGCCTTAAGAACACACAGCTAGGCAGTGGTATTAAGTATGTAGTATTAAATATGAATAGAACAAGATTGTACAAGTATGAGCACAAAGCTCTGAATGGGGCTTTGGCTCTTTTTAGAGATGTGTCAGTAATAAAAAAAAAATGCAGACATTCACTACATGTGGAGTGTGTAGGTGTATAAATCACGTAGGTATGTCTTATCTAAAACTCTGGAATAAAGAAGGATACACAACATATAGGCCACGCAACGGCTGGCTCCACCGTCCTTATTATCAAACACACACACACATTTGCACAAGAACCCCAGGGAATACAAACATAATAATTAGGATGTATTTATCCACATCTCCTTCACACAGTGAAGTGTGGGGTTACAAATGTTCCCCACCTCGAGGTGCCTCAGCCTCTTACTGGCCTGACCCAAATCCTAGAGGCTCAGTGGGTTCGACATTGTCGCAGGCAGAGGCGCTCATGAATAATGAATGATGTATAATGAATAATGGGCGTGGTGTTATGAGTGTAATGAATATTTGCACTGGTGGGAGTGGAAGGGTGTGCGCAGGGCAAGCCCGAGGTGTTGTGCCCTGCAGAAGCAAAGCCCTGGCAGGGAGCCACAGCACATCAAAGCCCTTCTCGAGACACCAGTGCTGGAGCTCACTCCTACAGCCACCGTTTGATGAGCTGAATTCAAACACACCGTGCTCGTGTGTGTGTGTGTGTGTGTGTGTGTGTGTGTGTGTGTGTGTGTGTGTGTATTCTCACTTTTTTCTTAAGGTGGCGCTCAGACTGCACGTACATGCAGTTCTGTGTGAAAGTCTCAGTCTCTTTATTAAGATAAACTGAAAAACAGGAATTATGTACACAAAAGTAAAAATAAAAACCAAAAAACCCCACAATTTTCAGAACAAAATGGCTTCTACTGGCAAATGTCAGTATTTAGTGTGACCTCCCTTGGCACCAATAATATCTTGATTTTTTATAGGGAGACTGTTCGGAAGTTTTCTAAAGTAATCTTTAGATCCTGCTAGTGTTCAAGTGTAAGAGGAGATCACACTAAATACTTGCCACTGTAGTCTATAGAAGATTTTTTCAGATTTTTTTGTTTTTTAATACTGCGTACAAATTTCATGCATTTTCTGGTTGCTTTCCATTAAAAAAGACTGAGAAACAATTATATATGGTTATTACCATTGCTAAAACAACTAATCTAATATTGGCCTAAGACTTTTTACATGGTAATGTATAAGGGAATACATATTTTTGATTTCAGATGGAAATAAAGCAGTTAAAGAAGGTTAATAATATAGTGTCTTAAAAATCGTGTCTTTACCCGCTAATACAAACCCAAAAGCCTGGCATGCTGTGGGCCGAGGCTGGGGCTAGAACCAGCGATCATGTGCAAAAATGCCAAACACTCTGCCGCTGCATCCTGCAAGGGAAGCGAAATTTTGTGTGTGCCGGGGGAAGACGCTGGCATGAGTGGTTGGCACAGGCGGTTTGCAATGGCTGCCTATGCTGCTGCTGGAAACCTACTTCAGTTCACCAACAAACCGGCAAGGCACAGCTGGTCAGCCCCTGTGTGAAGGGACTCCAACCACTGTAGTGCCACTCTAGTGAAAGTACATTGCGGTGTCTGCTTCATGATTTTGGGGTGGTGAATGACATCCCCTCTGACCCTGCCTCTTCACCTCTGACCCTGCTCCCTTCTCCCCCTTCATGCCTGTGACTGGCCTATAAACGAAGAAGATCTAGGACATGGTCCACTATATAACTGCCCCCAGATGAACAAAAATGTGGCTTTATAGTAATACACGTAATGAAGTAGTGACCTGACGTCTGGAGGAGAAGAGACCGCTGCCGTGGCAATGATGCTGGCAACTCTTCTGCAGCTGCCGTGATCACTGGAGTTGAGCAAGAAGGACGGGTGTGGAGTATTTAAAGTGTAGCCTCTCTTTTCCCGCAAAACAGGAACATCCATAGTCTGGATCATTACTACACTGAGAGAACTTAACGAAGTGTTGGGTGAAGTTAAGGTTTGGTACAATTTACATTCTGAAAGGATATTGTAAGCACAAATAAGTGAAATGAACCTAGAAGTAGAATATTAAGGCAGTTTACATCAGGAGAGCATGAATTAGCAGGCCTGTCATCTTCTGGGCTTCAATGTCTCTAGGATTTTATCGTCTAAAACATTGAATTCCTGTACTCTCAACTAAATTTCTTCAAGAACATTCTGGTCATACACCATTTCAGGAAAGAACATCACCTTAAATATCACAAATTCATTTCCAGTGACCCACTGAAAAGCACTGTATAAAACATAACAGCTGATACAGCAAGGTCACGATAGCCGTCCACATAGCAGTTTTAGTGGGTCATATTTGAATGTTGGTGTCAGTGTCCAGGACTGGGTACAGTTTACCAGACACCTGATGTGTTTTCGCAGGACAGTCCTGGCAGCTGGCTGTGTCTCAACTAGCTTCAGGGAGGACGATGCCTATGAGAAGCAACTTGAGACATACAAGTCCAGTGTTCTGCATCTCTACTCTGATCATTCACTATAGTCAGCAGAAATAGAAAGAGAAAGATGGAACCTGCTGTGTCCTGAGATGACCTGATTGAGACACACAGATGCACGTGCGCACACACACACACACACACACACACACACACACACGTCATAAGCAGCTGAAATGATTGCTATTTTTAGTTGAGTAATTAGAGGGAAGATGCTTATCTTGTGATCTAATGGAGCACTGGACTGCCAGTGAAGAGCATTTTGGAACTCAAAGCAGTACAGCTGTCCTGTTTCCACTCCAACCATTCATATGGCAGCTCACAGCCAAGAGTTAATCACAGCCAAGGTGGGGAATGATGCACCAGTTTTATCAGAAAATGAACAAGCACATCACACTGCTTTTCTGCTGCTTCTGATCAAGTCTAACCTAGTCTAACCTACTGTTCTGGCTAGGATACATGAGAAGTTGACCAAGCACTATTGTAAGATGCTCTGGATAAGAGTGTCTACTGAAAATGTAATGTAATGTAATGTAACCTATGCAACACAAAGGCCAAAGGCATGGATTTGGTATGTTGAGGAAGCCTACCAGTCCTCAGGCCTGGAGGAATGAAGGTATTCCAGGTGGTGGCCTGAACACGGTGGACGGGAAAATGCCACAGAATCAGGAAAGAAATGTGAATATTGAAAATGGGTAATGTAATTTTCCAAAACACACACACAGACCCACACACAGACACACACACACACACACACACACACACACACACACGCACACCATGCCTAAAGGCTTTTAAAATTATTTTGAACTGCTCAGTCCTCGCGGGATTACTGGTGTGTAGCGTCATGTAAAATGGATGAGAGCGGTTTATGACCGCCTGCTAAGCTCATTCAATTTTCACATAGTGGCTCCGTCCATGTCGGAGTGCTGGTAGATAATAGATGAGTGATGCTTGAGAAGTGAGCTGTGAGTGTGGAGACAGGCCCACTTCACTCATGTGAACCCGCATTGTGCAGTAGGGTCACCATGGCTTAAGATGTAAGCGTAATGGGAATCTTGTGTATTATATGATTACCAGTTCAACAGTACTATGGAGGATAACACTTGTTTATACATATGTGATCTTTTCAGTGGGTGGCTGCTGGCTGGCATGTGTAGTAACACTGGCCACTACTGAGGCTTTCCAGAGACACACGCTAAGGCTAATGCACAGACACACGCACGCCGCCTGCACCGACTCTGTCATTTTGCCAAGTTCTTGTCTGTAGAAGTGGCGCGGTGATGCCACAAAACCTGTAAGATGGCAGCGGCAGGAGGAGAAGCTGGAGGAGGTGGTGGAGATGCAGGAAGAGGAGGTGGTGGAGATGCAGGACAAAGAGCTGGAGGAGTCGCAAGACAAGGAGCTAAAGAAACTTCAGGATGACGAGTTGATTCAGGCATGGGAGGTGGAGGAGTCGCAGGCATGGGAGGTGGAGGAGTCGCAGGCATGGGAGGTGGAGGAGTCGCAAGAAGGGGAGGTGGAGAGGTGAGAGAGGGAAGTGCAATGAGGGTCACAGAGTCAGCTGTTCAGTCAGGAAGCAGGACCACCAGAAAGGGACCATTGCAGCAAACAGCACACATAGGATTAGATTTTCACCTTTGAGTTCTGCTCTTCCCCCACATGTTCCTTCAGTTTTCAAAATAAGAGTATCTTGCTTAGAACCATTGGCTGAATTTAGACATGAGGAAAGGAATCCGCGTGCTGTAGAAATCCATATTCAGCTCAGGAGGCAAAAGGTGCTCAATGATGAAATGTTCCTCAGTGTTCAAAAACATAAATCGATTCTTATTCTTAGCGGTGATCTACCTAAGTAACAGTTCACTCTTCCTTTCCTTTTGTTGAGTGAACAAAGAATGTCCCTTGTCCTTGAACAGCACTCCCTGGTGAATTGATAATAAATTGATAATTTCTCATAGGGGCGAACAGATCACCATAGGGATGTGTTGTAAGTGAGAGAGAGAGTGAGAAAGAGATCTTGGCAATTTCCCCTGAAAACAACACCTGATTTAGATTGAACCCGTCCATCCACAGGCTGCTGTGCAGAATGCTGGCTGAGATCCTCTCTGGTTGTGGATCAGAAGCACTGCTAGGCATTTCTCAGGCGTGTCTTGTGTATCTTCATGCTACGTAGCTAAGCCTAAATGTCACTGAGCTGCTGAAGACATTTCCCTGAAAAGATCCTGCGTCTGCAGCAATATTATTTGCCCCCACCCTCCACCACCATATAACATAATGTGGAAATACATAGTAACCTTCTGTTAGATGAGAAGTATAAACAATGTCTCGGAGTCACGTGTACGCACGTGTAATCGATATCTCAGTGCAGTCTGCACATAATTGCTGCTGCAGACCTTGTAGTTGTAATCTTTCATTACAGAAGCACCATTACCCTGGGGGACTGTATTGGGCACAGGAAGGGGAGAGATATCACCCAGGACAGGGCGCCATCCATCACTGGGCATGCAGACACAGACAATTTTTAGAGTAGCCAATTTTACCTGATCTGCATGTTTTTGGACTGTGGGAGGAAACCATAGACCCTGGAGGAAACCCACATGGACACAGGGACAACATGGAAACTCCACCCAGATAGGGACCTTGGTGCTAACCACCAAGCCACCATCCTTCCCAGACAAAGGGAAGTGCAACAGAAAGAAGACCAAGCCTCCAGGAACCAGAGTCAGTGAGCAAAACATCTGTCTCCATTCTGCCATGCTAGGAGCCAAGGCCTGGCCCCACATCGTTGAGCATGGCCTTGCAAGGCTGTGGGCCCTCAAGTTAAATGTGGTGAGCCCTCAATTAAATCACGACATATGTGCTCATGTCCTGGCTTCTTATGGTAAGGCCAGGGGTGGCCATTTCAGGACCTCCCGACTGAGCATTCATTCCTGTGGGCATGTGGCTCCAGGAATGATGGTGCAAGCTCAGGGCATCTAGTTAGAGTGCCTGCAGTTGGTAAAGCTACCATGCAATGAATGAAATGGCTTGAGGACATCTTGTATGATAGGAGGCCCAACACAGGTCACAAACATGAGTGGACACTGCAAAGGTTTGTCTTGCTTTTTCTGAATCTGAATAAGAGAAATCCAGAGTCCATAATCTGGATCTAGAGGCCAAGAAAACTCACAAACCGGAACTGAAATCTACCCCATATGCTTCCAGACTTATCAAACCCACTGAGAGTCTCCAACACACATCCACCCACACCCACTCACTCACACACACATGGACGTATGCAGGAACACACACACACACACACACACACACACACACACACACACACACACACACATCTACTGTTTGGGCTCATGAGCCATGCACATGCTGTGTTTGTATTTGGAAAGTGCCTTTGGACAAACTTCTATCAAACTGTGCCAGAAAATTATGAATAGATATATTCATAGATTTATTTTTAATGAAAATGTATGTGAACTATAACCATGTGGGCTATCCCCATAGACTAGATTTCCTAATACATCCCTCTTGAGCTCTCTCTCTGTCTCCCTCTCTCTCACACACACAAACTAGAAGCTTGCCGTAAAATACAGAAACTAGGTTATCAATCTAATACAGACAAGGATATTAGAGATATAAATAGAAGATTATGTCCCCCTCTCATTCATTTCACTATTCGTTTCCTCTCTCTCTCTCTCTCTCTCTCTCTCTCTCTCTCTCTCTCTCTCTCTATATATATATATATATATATATATATATATATATATATATATATATATATATATATATATAAAACAGAGGCTCTCTGATGCGTGCACTGCTTTTTAAGCACTGTTTTGCAGACTTTAACTATTCTTATACACTGTCAACACTGTTGTTTCTTTGGAATATATGCACCAGGGTGACAGGGTGATGAATGAGGGGACCAAGCAATTTCGCAGCTACCAGTCTTAGGTATACATTTTAGCTGTGTCACGGTGTCTGCTGTTAACTGACAGACCTTCGCCATGATACTTTCAATTACAAATGGTGAAACCGATGGCCTACAAACATATTGAAGTTTGGTGTTAATTCCTGGTGGTCCAACGTAATCTACCATAGACAAACATCTTTGTGTTTGTCTTACTACATAGTAATTTATTCACTGTATTATTCGACGCCTTATAGAGACAGAAGGCTGAAGGCAGGAGACGCTGATGAGCCACTTTAGCGCGGACGCGCTAATATGGGAAACGCAGCAGCAACGGCAGCAAATGGCGTTCAGGTCCTGAGAGAGCTGGAGCACAGCGAGGGCTTCTGGGTCCCCTGAGTGACCTCGTTAATAATTAAGCAGCGGACGCGCGCTAATGAGTCAGTTAGCAGATAAAGCTCCAGCTAGCCACCAAGATCTGTGATCCTCACACACGGAAATATATCGGCCCTGGGCAGAAATTCATCTCTGTCAGACTCTGTTTCCGTCGTTTTTTCTCCTTTCTCCTTTTGTCTATTCAGTCTACACTTTCTTTCCCCTTTTTTCAATGTTCAAGAGTGTTTGTAATTTTCTGTTTCATACGTGAAGGCTGAATTCTCGCTGAGATGTCTGTGGTCCATTTGAGTTGACCGAAGGAAAATAACTTGCGACGCGTTAACTTCTTTCAGACATTACAAATCGCGCATGCAGAAGCGTGGCGTAACAAACTGACAATGTGTATGTCCATCCATCCGCCCAGAAGTGTGAACAGTCATGAAATGTGTTCATGCGCTGCATGCGCAAGCTGCTGAGAGTAGTATCTCCCCACCCTGCGATTCCACCACTCGAGTCTAAATCGCGTGGAACCCTCCAGATAATGTATCCATACGTCTCCTAAAAATGGAGTGTGACAGGAGTGCTAAAGACTGCAGCTGAAATAATCTATCAAGCTGCCATGTTTTCTCTGCATCTCTCGCTCGCTCGCTCGCTCTCTCAACACATCACTATCCCACCTGGACAGACAGTAATAGCACTTATTAATCAGACAGAATGCCCGTTTGGATCCAACAGAGTGACGACTCTCAGTATACAGGCGCATGGAATTCTTGTGTTTACATTACAGTATGTATAATATACACACACATTCCCATGATCTCTTGCAACAGGTCATGTGTACAAGTGTGTGTGTGTGTGTGTGTGTGTGTGTGTGTGTGTGTGTGTGTGTGTGTGTGTGTGTGTGTGTGTGTGTACGTGCACATGTGCGAGTGTGAGTGAATAAATGAGAGAGAGAGATTTTTAAAGTAACTGCTGTCACTTAACTAACTCCTATTGTAACACATATCACAGCTGTACACATGGCCCTCTTTTGAACGACCACTGACTTCGACCAGGTTTTACTCAGTGGACCACACACTGGCCCCTGTGGAACAATACAGACACTAATGATTATTCATAAGAATTGCCAGCAACTCATAATCAAACACAAAAGTCACTATCACTCACTGTGTAACAGGAGTCATTCACTGACTCTTCCTTCAAACCATCTCACATATGCGCACAAACATAAAAACACAGACATGTACATACAAAAACAAACAAACAAAATACCCATATAATCTAAGAAATGCCCACATCTAGATAAACATTATGTGCTGAGAATTCTCCATGGCAACCTGGACTGCTGGCTATATCAGGCAGCACACCATGCTAACCGTCCATTTAACCTGTGTCCATGTCCAGATAACTGCTGGACACCTATTAGATTCCTCTCAGAAAGATAGACTGGAAGCTAATGGCAGGGACGGTAAATGTCAGCTTTTCTTAGACAGGTAATCATATTACAATTCCTGAGCACTACAGAAGTCCATTAGACCAAAGGTTCAAAGACATTATCCATTATACATGTTCCATCCGTTATGCGGCCGCAACTGAACTTGACTGGCAATGTTGATTGAACATTTCTGGGACTCACTTTTGCATATCTCAGAGTGGCCACCATGCTGACTATCACGCTCAGTCTCACCAGCAAAAAAAGAAAAAGAAAGAAGGAAACAGTGTGTGTGAGAGCACGTTAAAAGTTAAATGAAATGATAAAATCAAACTAGATCCGATCATATCAGAACATCACTGCCTAGTAATAAAAAAGTTTATTAAACCTACAGCAGTCATAAAGGATAATGTGCATTCTGATGGTTTGCATTTTGCATTTGGGGCTTTTTAAAAGATGGTGGTTAAAGGCCAAAGAATGGTGCAACAAAGAAATGTTTTCCCTATGAGTTGGTGATCATGAGCTCGATTCCTAATGATGCCCATCTGTCGCTAGGAGCCTGACAGAGCAAAATTGGTCTTGCTTTTCTCCTCTGTCAAATATGGCGACCCTGGCCAATCACGGGCGTCTGTGAGCTCGCGCGTCAGAATGGGGCAGATAGTGCCGTCCACCGAGTGTGTCTCGCCACCCTGATGTTGCCTGAGCCGCAGCTGGAAAAGATGTGGTGCTGGCTGCATGGGCCCTGAAGGACGTGACAGGCCTCTGCTCCCCTCCAACCCCCATCCACTCCCCCTCGCCCTCCCTGGTTGGCAGCTGTGTGACAGGGGAGAACTACCTGATGGCTGGGAATAGGCTAGAAATAGACATCTTCTACTAAAAGTTTTTATTCTACTATATTTGAGAAACCTACCTAGAGACCTGTCTGT
>NC_137498.1:22772500-22800000 GCF_041902795.1 Electrophorus electricus | reverse complement strand
TAAAGTGGCATGCCAATGTTTATCAAAGGAGTGTGGTCAAATATGGTTGTGCCCCCCCCCCCCCCAATTGTTTAAAATACACTGGCTCCTGAGCCAAGGCCAGCTGTCAAAACACACGCAGCAGGGGGTTGTGGACCGAGCCGAGGAACAGCAAGTGACCCGCGCCATGACGCGTCCCTGCTCCCGTGATGTAGACGCAAACAATCCGACAGCTTGTTGTGAATCCTTTGCCCATACTAGATGAACACTGCCAGATCTGCATTCCCAGTCAGGTGATTGTGCCACGTTACCGCTCTTCAAGATGCCAGTCAGGTGATGCGGATTGGTGCAGCTGTCCTTGGGGTTTGCTGTGATAGACACACACGCACATACATATTTGCATGTGTGTGCATGTACACACACACACACACACACTTGACACTGACATCCCCACAGCACAGTGGTGTTCTATCAAGGGCAAACATCCCCAGATGCTGGACTCTCACATGGTCACTGACCAAAACCTCTGAAAGACTTTCACACACATACACACACACACACACACACACACACACACACACACACACACACACACACACACACTCTGTCAGACAAAAAGTGAAGCATAAAGTCACGCTTCATTTTGCACCTCTTTTTCAAACACACACACACACACGATCATCCATATAAATCCTCAAGAGTGGAAATCCTTTCTGTTTTCATTCTTTTTGGTTCATCCCAATTTGGCAGTAGTTTCAAATTTCCAATTTAATACATCAAGCCCCTAATGCATGGCCACTGATCTGAGAGAGCTTTCAGCAGGCACTCGCCCCCTTATCTTCTCAAACTACTAGTGCACACGCAGTGCTGTCAAGTAGGGCCTCGAGGTGCTCTCTAAACAGGAGACGCCATTTTTACCATGTGGTCATGTGATCACACTGTAGCGAGGCATGTGGCGCAGCTAGGATTGGTTTCAGGGCCGTACCTATTCAGTGCTTAACAAATCAGGAATGTGGGAACAACACTGTTCATGCAAGACTGAATACGCATGCGGGCACGTTATGCATGCCGTCTACGGCAGAATAGCTGAGCTAGATGCTAGCACAAAACTGTTCAGCATAACAAGAATCTTGTATATTGGCTCCCATGCCATAATAACCATGTCTTCGGAAACAGGCATGTAGTTCAGTCCTTGAGAACTGAGTAAATCCGCATGTTTGTCCAATTTGGCCTTCCAATCCAGATTAGCAAGAGCTGCAGTTCTGAAAGCCTTTGCTTTGGCTTGTATTAAAATGACAGTAAGCAGTCTGATCCACAAAGGGCAGGTGTGGCTGCAATCTTTCCCGCCACCCAATCAGGCACCCCGTTTCCACTTGGTAAAGCGGGTAATTCGTCTTCAGACAGCTGATCTCTTGTATCAGGTGTCCTGCTTGGCTAAAATGGAAACCTGCAACAACACTGGCTCTTTGTGGATAAGACTGCCACCCCTGCATTAAAACATGAGCACAACCAAGAGCCCACCCAAAAAGGCAAATTACCTGCCATTACCTGCTATTACCTGCTTCAGCACTATTTTTTGCATGAGGCATTTGCATGAGCCACTTTAAACCTGAATAATCCCACACATTTTGGCCTTCAAAACTCTGCGTTAGGACGTATCTAAGGAAAAGCAGAAAAGGCAGTGAAATCACTGGTTAGCAAGCAGATGTTGTCGTGGCAAGTGTTGCCATTGCATTGCAGGCCCGCTGCGAATGCCTCTGGACTCTGCCTGAACTAATGTTGGCATCATTAACCGAGTTAAGGGCCGCTGTAACTGCCCTGAGATCAGGTGGCTAACTGCCTGAATGGATGACAGTTTAATTGAGGAAATCCTCCAAGGTAGTGCGGGGGCCCAGTGCCGTAGCTAGGTGGAGATGCAAAGCGGCTCCATGTGAAGGAGCATGCAGGCTGGTCGCTGAACAATGCTCCGGTTTGACTAGATGTCACTAATGGTGGCGGGCCTGAATGATTCTATTAAAATTATGGAATAGGCGGAGCTCTGGAATAGGTGGATCTAATTATTCCAGAATTATAAACAGCTTCCAGATACATTTCCTGTTTCAGTAATAATAATAACAAAAGAGTCAAAACCTATACTGTAAACACATATGCATGTTAACGAGAATAAGCATTTTAAGTGGGATGTGGTGATTAAAAGTTATTGGGTATATGCACAGCTTGATGAGTAAATAAAATGAGGAAAATAATTATTCTGTACACCACATACATGTACATTTTTGCATGGATCTGTGGGTTTTTTTGGGTTTTTTTTTTTTGTGTGTGTATGTTTGTATGTGTGTGTGTGTGTGTGTGTGTGTATAAAGTGAACAATGTGATTATTGTTCCATTGCTTCTGTCCTCCCTCTCTTTCTCTCTCTACCTCTCAAACAAACACACACACACACACTGATTATAGCCTGATTACCTGCTACTCTACTGCACTTGCAACAGCAAATTTCGCATATCAAGGCAGACCTAATCAAGGGTGGGAGCTGCAGTAAGTGATGGGGAACAGCACAGCACCGTTTGCACACGAACACTCCATAATTAACACCATTAGTCCAGCCATGCTGTTATTTCAGCACTTTTGTTTGCTTGACTGCATCATAGATGCATTCTTCAGTCCTACCATGAAGCCCTGACATACCACAGGCTCCTGAGGGAAGCCTGGTCTACAGGCCCTGAACTGTTTTTATTATTATCATTATTATTCTCTAAAACCTCTGATGTTAAAACAAATGGAAGAGTTGCCTAATCTGCTCGAGACACACTTTAGTAGGTTGTCCTTGCCCTCTTCCTGTCACCTGGGTTTGGAGCTAATGAACAGGATGTTCACGGAATGGCAGACAGCAGGGTGATGTCACTTCCTCTTTCTTGGCACCGATCTCTTTTCTCCTCTACGTGCCTCTTCGTCTATGTGCACTTGTCCATGTGTCTTCTTTTCAAATGGCGCAGAGACAAAAGAGAGAGAGAAAGTGAGATAGCAAGAGAGAGAGAGAGAGAGAGAGAGAGAGAGAGATGGGCAAGGCAGAGGAGCAGGCCATGCTTTCCCACATGGGTGAACTGATGAGAGCGAATAGTTCATGGATACACAAGCCCCCGTTCCAGATTTGCTGTTATGGGCTTGCTTGTGTGGGAGCCCACAGAATGCTGAGTCGGGGGCTTGCTGAGTATCCTGGCAGGTTGTGAGGCTACCATGCTGCTGGGTCCCACTCTGGGGAAGGGAAAGGCTGATCTGCAGGGGAGACAGGTTATTCTAGCCGGAAGCTCCCACTAACGACCCGCTCATGGCAGGAGTGCCAGAGACCAGCGGGGCTCACAGAGGGAAGGCATAAATGAAGCTCCCCTCATTAGTCACATCAATGTCCATTCCCGCACCTTCTCTGGGTGTCACCGACAGGTGATTATCCATGGACAGCTTAATAAACTTTATCTTAATAAGCTCTATCTCCATCTGTTTAAGTAAACTGGCTGGTCACTTGTAACAAATAAATAAATAAATAATTTTGAAATTTGCGAGTTAAAATGGGTAACTATGAAGGCAGTGGCGGCTTTAAGCAGCTGTAGTACTGCCGCTGTTTTAAGGGGCTTGTTTCAGATAGGGGATGATTTTGGTGATTTTGGTGAGGTTCTTCTACATAGGGTCTAAAAGAGCACACACATGTGCTCATGCTCATGAAATATGGATGGTCAATGTGATCTAAATTGTGCTTTAATGCATTTGCCTGTCTCTCTCTCTCTCTCTCTCTCTCTCTCTCTCTCTCTCTCTCATTCTCTCTCTCTCTCTCTCTCATTCTCTCTCTCTCTCTCTCCCTCTCTCTCTCTCTCTCTGCCCCTCTCTTAAACACAATCCCAGACATACACGCAAAAATAACATGCCGTTTCTTAGATAAATTGAACATATCTTGTGGAATTGTATTGAAGGCTAAATAACTCCATCTCTGGCATTTCAGCCTCTGCAGCACAAAGACACTTGACAACAAGGGAGCCTCTCTTCATCTCAGGCCCAGGGCCAAAGGGTAGTAACATCCTTCCTCTGGCAACGGCATGGAGCCAAAGGTCACAGCATTGATCGGACTGCATGTTGTTCTCGGAGGCAAGAACAGGAATGGTGATTGGCAGTTCTGGAAGGTGTAATTCTGCAGGATGCTTTTGCCAATTATCTCTTGGTTAACAAAACGACAAAACATCCCACTTCCCTTAAACCTTCCTTAATCCTACAGATAGCATGCCTATCAACACTGTAAACTCAGAAGCAATTCTGGAAAGAACTCTCCATCACCCTTACACACGTGCTATAACCTATTTCTTCAAGGCAAAGGAGCACTGTGGGTAGCTGCAATCTACACTGACCACTTTAGTGAATAAAACAGCCCTGTGAATCTTATTTGATGAGCTCACGGCACAGCTTTGACAGGAAGTTTCGATCCACGCAGCCATGCCCTTTTCACAGCTGCCGCGTGTGAGGATGGGGTGGGGTGGGTGGGGGGTTTGGGGGGGGGGGGGGGTGATAGCAGCATCGGCATTCAGAGCAGCGTTAGAGTCATCTGCATAAGAGATCTGTGGTATGACTGACGGCAGTGCTTCCACTGTGCATTATGATTTTGGGTGGAGTGGAAGTGTGGTGCTGGTGGGGCAGTAGGAGAACTCGAACAGCAGTGGATATGAATAAGAATGAAAGGGGGAAAGAGCAATTACCAGAACAAACGGGAGAATTTCAATAAACCAGGCAGATTCGCTCGGTTTGAAAAGTGCACGATGGTGCATATGTACAAGTGTGCGTACGTGCACACACACACACACACACACACACACACACACACACACACACACACGCGCGCACACGCGCACACACACACACGCGCACACACACACACGCGCGCGCGCATTACTATCTTTATGAGGTTTTTCAATGACCCAATTTTTACTGTTGCTAAACACTGCTAACACCTAAACCTGAGCTTATTTGAAAAGAACTGCACTTGATGTAAAGTATTTATTTTATCATGTGCACTGGCAAAATGTCCCCATAATGTTGTATGAATTTTTATGTGGTCCCTGCCAGGAGAACACACACACACACACACACACACACATACACATACAACACACAATACATTTCTGGCTGACTTACATTACCTATCAGACCATGAAGCCCTGTGATTGTAGTAAGACTGAAGATTAACTATTAGTAAGGTGAAGGTGATAGAATGAACAATAACTGAAGCAATATTGCCTAAAGTACAGAGGAGTTGGGAAGTAAAAGCACCTGTGTCCAGTGGGGTTTCATGACCGGAACAGAAGTTATAGCACATATATGGACATTATTCTTCATTCCAAAAGTTGGCAATCTGCAGCCACTGTGTTAAAGGTCAGACCTCAGGTTAAAGGCACAGGACTTAAATACACACACAGAAACATAAGCTACACACATGCATATGTATCACTGAGACACACAGACAAAATAAAAATTTTACAGAGTTGGTGCTGATGCAACTGAACACATGGACCGTGCAAATAGAGGACAACAGACTCACACTCATAGAACAAACCAAAAAACACAATCACATAAGTGCTTGGAAGTTTGAAACGTTCTGTGCTACTTAGTGAGGACACAGTACTGCGCACTCCAGGGAGCAAGTAAGCAAGAGAAAAGTGCACACCCCAAATAAGAGTAATGTCCTGACTGAACATGAAGGAAGAAATAGACTTTGGTTAGTATGAATGTGAAGCAGTACTGCTGCTTAGCCTCTTACTGAAGGATGAGTTGGGGGGAAGCCGAGGTGATCAAAATGACCTCACTTTTCTCAGAAAAGTCCTTGATGCGGGGTAGAGCCTTGTTTATAAACAGCTCCATCTCAGACCTTATAACTGAATACAGATTCTCCTTAATCAAAAGAAATATTTAAATGTGTCTAATCACATATGCACCCAAACATACTACCCAATGTTAGTGTAGCATGCTAAGGTGCTAAAAAATTAGCTTCTGTCGATGTGATGAATAGCATTTAAAGTGGATTTGCAGCCAGTGGTGCTCTGGGTCAATGATGGAGCATAAAGCCAGCGTGTGTTCCACAACACGAGGTAGCTCACACTGGGGTTCACTGCAGTTCAAGGTGCTTAGTCTAGCGTAGCATAGCATCTTATTAGCACTAAAGGAAAAGTCATTCAGTGAGTGGACTGAATCATTTATCAGTTTAGGGTGTAGTTAACGATCATGACTTCAAATCAGTCTTAGGGTGAAAAAATGTGCCTGCTAAGGTCAAAAATCAACTCTGCAGGAACTCTAGCAGGAAACAGGCTTCTTTTCTGAGCTAGCCAATTAGTGATGGTTGGTCTCTGTGTTTACTTCTGTACTGTGCAATGAATAGTGCAAGAAATTTTGTCAAGGTAGCTTAAATTTACTGGAGCACTCCATTTAATTCTAAGTGTTAGCAATCTTTGAAAGGTAATGAATGCAGCCTGTAGGCCTGTAATGAAAGTGGCTATTACAGCTGTAGGCCAAACACAAATGGGTTTCATTGGTATTCTGTAGTCCTTGTCTATAGTTAGAATCAGAGGTTTGGAATCCCTAGATAAAACTATTTCAAGTTAATTACACACAGTAACATACCTTTAAGCTAAATGATGTGAATCCACTGTCAGGGCTTGTTCATGCAGAACCACACTATTTCTGAGCATCCATGCAATCACTTTATAACTTACTTTTTTCGCTTTAATTACAGACGATGTGTAATTGCTTTTTACACCAAATGATAACACAGGTGATGAAATACATGGCTTCTGCTTAAGTATTTTATTGATTGTGATGCAGTGCATTCGTAGATTTGATCTTATTTTATTTTATTTGCACCAAAATGCCAAACAGGAGTATAGATAAAATGGATGATACAGAGCATCATGCCGAGCAGTAGAGTATCTCCGAATTTAGTCTTCAGTGCATCTGACCTAGGCGACTGGAGGGGTAGGGCGAGTGAAAATTGAAATCTTTGCCGCCTTTCCTTTATAGACGAACCAGATTAGGTGGTCTGCCTCCATCGCCTTTTCCCAATTCAAGCCCTGTGGAGACCAGACATGAAACAAAATCCCAAACATTGTCTTTTAATGAAAGTGCACGGCTGCAGGCATACCACAGCCAGACCAAGCGGCCGAGAGGATTCGAGAGAGCTGGGGAGTGGGAAAGGGGAGGGAGAGAGGAAACGCAGGAGCGGATGAAGGATACAGTGGGGTGGAGTGGGGGTGTGGTGGGGGTGGAGTGGGGGTGTGGTGGGGGTGGAGTGGGGGTGTGGTGGGGGTGGAGTGGGGGTGTGGTGGAGTGGGGGTGTGGTGGGGGTGGAGTGGGGGTGTGGTGGGGGTGGAGTGGGGGTGTGGTGGGGGTGGAGTGGGGGTGTGGTGGGGGTGGAGTGGGGGTGTGGTGGGGTGGAGTGGGGGTGTGGTGGGGGTGGAGTGGGGGTGTGGTGGGGGTGGAGTGGGGGTGTGGTGGGGCTGGAGTGGGGGTGTGGTGGGGGTGGAGTGGGGGTGTGGTGGGGGTGGAGTGGGGGTGTGGTGGGGTGGAGTGGGGGTGTGGTGGGGTGGAGTGGGGGTGTGGTGGGGCTGGAGTGGGGGTGTGGTGGGGTGGAGTGGGGGTGTGGTGGGGGTGGAGTGGGGGTGTGGTGGGGTGGAGTGGGGGTGTGGTGGGGGTGGAGTGGGGGTGTGGTGGGGTGGAGTGGGGGTGTGGTGGGGGTGGAGTGGGGGTGTGGTGGGGTGGAGTGGGGGTGTGGTGGGGGTGTGGTGGGGGTGGAGTGGGGGTGTGGTGGGGTGGAGTGGGGGTGGAGTGGGGGTGTGGTGGGGGTGTGGTGGGGGTGGAGTGGGGGTGTGGTGGGGGTGGAGGAGGGGGGCCATTGAGTGCCGTAGCAGGCATAGCAGCCCTTCGCATTCAAACTGTGGCTGTGGGATTTTGCTTGCTCTACAAATTCCTTCGATTTGCCAGCATATAATTATTCAAACCAAGCTCGGCAAACAAACCATATGAAACTTTTGGAGTTACAATCCTGCATTAACCATAATTGCCAGCTAACAAACCCCAAACCCTCCCCCACCCACCAGTTAATCTGAGTTGCTCTTTTCTTGGAATGATGTTGGACATGTGGGTGGTTTGTTCTAATACCTCAGGGATAAGGTATTATGTACTTAACAATAAAATTAGCACTAAAGCTACCACTTACCTCCCATCCCCTACCCTTTTGTCCTGCATTCATGACCTCAGACAGTGGATAAGCATACATTTCTTGAAGATAGACCATGACAAAAGTTTCATTAATTGGTTTTAAATCCATTATATCAAACCTTTCTGATTCTCCACTGTATAGATGGTTAAATCTTCATCAGTAATTTATAACTTTGTTGTACGCGCCGACCTAACATTAGGTCATTGGTTAAAAATGTTTTTTTTCACTTCTGCAATATCACCCATCATTGGCCCATGCTCTCCAATCAAGATAAAGAGATTCTGGTTCCTGCTTTCATGTCATCCCAGTTAGATTATTGTAACTCTTTTAACTGGTATCCCTAACAAAACTACCCATTTACTTTAATGTGTCAAATTCAGCTGATATAAATCTGCCGACATAACCCCAGTTCTGATTCAATTAGCTTCTCATCTCACTACGCCTTTAGGGGTAGATTGTTTAGTGTCATGGTCCATATGCACCATGGGATTAAACATTTACACTCAAACCCTAAGT
Organism: Electrophorus electricus; assembly: GCF_041902795.1. Lineage (NCBI taxonomy): Eukaryota > Metazoa > Chordata > Actinopteri > Gymnotiformes > Gymnotidae > Electrophorus > Electrophorus electricus. The sequence continues at coordinate 22,791,259 of NC_137498.1, read as the reverse complement.
GTTATTCCACAAAGCACCAATTTTATGAAAACCAAAACAAACATATATACAAGTGTGCCTTCATGCTTTAAAGTTTCTTTGAAATAGCAGTTTGCCAATAAACGATTGAAAGGGTTTCATTCTGATTGTTTACTGTATATATGTCTTTGGAGTCTCATGGAGTTCTGAGCTGCACACCAGAGACATTTGCTCATGTGTTTTAATCTGCCTGCACAACACGAAACATGAGAAAATTACAGCAAGGTGTTTATCTGAAAATGTGCTGAGCTGCATCATCTGGTGGGAGAGATTAGCGATAAATTACAGGAGTGAATAACAGAAAAAAACAACATTTCATGTGACCTAGAGCTGTTTACTGGTTTTTATTCTCAGCAACTAGAATTCCATAATGACTCTGGAAGGAAGCCAATGCAACTAGGAAAAAAGTAGAGTAGAGTAGGGTAGACCTGCAGTCTTTGGTCAGAATTGCATTACTGAATTATCACAAAATTCAATCACTCAGAAATGAGCATGAGCCATGAACCACTCTAACAGTAAGATCTGTTTGGGAGGAAATGTCACCTTATATTAGAATAAATTCTGCTGCAGATCTTCCAGTCATGACACATGGCGGAGTGCTTCGATGCAATTCAAAGAACTCTGCTGGCTTCCACAGTACCTTAGATACTCCCACTGTGAACATGGCCACATGTGTTTCCCAAATCCCAGTGCAGCTCTCCAAGAATGCCACAACATGGTTTTATTGTATCTGAGTACTGGTGGAGTCTAGATATTGTGCACTGTCTCCTGCCAAACAGTGGCAATGTCCCTTGGTCTCCAGGTTTGAAACTGTTTCCTTTCAGAAGATCCCCAACCACAGCAATATGAGCTTTTTTCCATTATTTTACAATGTGCTTAATGAGGCTAAGCTTAGCTTGTATGTGGTGTTTCTTTGTCCAAAGAGCAGGGAACTTGCACAGATTTACATTGAACAGAATGATTTTCGAATATCTGGAGTATCATCCTGGATGTTTGAGCTACAGCAGTTTGAGCTACATGCTTGAGCTACAGTAGTGGCGGCTGAAGACAACAGCATGCTTCAGCAATGAACAGCTTGAATCTAGACATATTTGCTTGCCTTAGACAAAGCACAGCTTCTTGATGACAGCAATCATGAAATGGAGAAATTTCTCCCTTTGACCAGCAAAGAAAATCGCCTTTTCCACTAAGCAGATCACCGAAAAGTCAGTGTAACAAAAACACCACACGAGTGGATCCCTTCTCCTCAATCTAATCCAGTTCTAATTCCCTTTCAGAATTGATCCCTCAAGCATGCAAATAAAGGCTGTGGGTCCACAGCCAAGCTGTTATTTACAGAGCAGAGACTAATGACCAGAGCGCAGGCCTGCTGTTTTATTAGCGCAGGGAGGTCTGTCAGAAACACATTTATCTCCACAAGCCTTCCACAATGCCAAGTCCTCAAGGACAGAGAGAGACAAAGAGTGAGAGAGATAATATGAAAGAGAGAGAGAAAGATGTAATAGGCCAACAGATAGATCACTGGGTTTTTCACAATAAAGAGAAAATTCAGTGTTATTTTTTATTAGAGCATCTTTAGAGTTTTAACAAGATAGCGAAGACAGGATGCAGACAAAAATGGATGAGTCACAGTTGTCCTGACATTCTCATGCTCCACAGATAGAGCCATGTCAGATTTGCACCACGTTTCCCAGGATATTAATCGCACCCTCAGAACAAAAGGGAAGACAGAGGGAAGGCCCAGAAGAATGAAACGTTTCAATTTCTGGTGGCGCCTGCCTCCACTTCATGCCTGACAGGAGTGTGGCTGCGACAGTGGGGTGTGACTGGGCTGTACGGGCAGGAAGCTGGAGTGGATGACAACAGCCTGCAGGGCCTCGCTGCTGGTTGGCTGCAGGGTCTCGCTGCTGGTTGGCTGCAGGGTCTCTCTGCTGGTTGGCTGCAGGGCCTCGCTGCTGGTTGGCTGCAGGGCCTCGCTGCTGGTTGGCTGCAGGGTCTCGGTGCTGGTTGGCTGCAGGGTCTCGCTGCTGGTTAGCTGCAGGGTCCCGCTGCTGGTTGGCTGCAGGGCCTCGCTGCTGGTTGGCTGCAGGGTCTCGGTGCTGGTTGGCTGCAGGGTCTCGCTGCTGGTTGGCTGCAGGGTCTCGCTGCTGGTTGGCTGCAGGGCCTCGCTGCTGGTTGGCTGCAGGGCCTCGCTGCTGGTTGGCTGCAGGGCCTCGCTGCTGGTTGGCTGCAGGGTCTCTCTGCTGGTTGGCTGCAGGGTCTCTCTGCTGGTTGGCTGCAGGGCCTCGCTGCTGGTTGGCTGCAGGGCCTCGCTGCTGGTTGGCTGCAGGGTCTCGCTGCTGGTTGGCTGCAGGGTCTAGAGGCTGGTTGGCTGCAGGGCCTCGCTGCTGGTTGGCTGCAGGGTCTCGCTGCTGGTTGGCTGCAGGGTCTCGCTGCTGGTTGACTGCAGGGTCTCAGGGTAATTCAGGGTAATCGGAATCTCATGGTGAATCTCTGGTAATCAGATTCACATTTGGATTTGGGCCCATCGGATATGGCAATTATTCAGCACACCGATATTTAAACAGGGGCTGCTTTGTGCCACCAAACACAAACATAGGCCACCAAAGCCAAACTACGCACTTTGTGTTACTAGATGCAGTTTCACATTTATTTCCTTGAAGGGTTGTATCCATTTTCATCCTTTTAATGTACCGTTGTTTAATTCTTAAACTAGTTTTCCATTTAAATCAATCATATTTCATTTTAATAAACTATTTTTGGAACATTAGATCTCAAAATGTAAGAAGGCTAATTTTCCTTCTATGTTTATTACTATTAATAGAAAGGAAGGAAGGAAGGAAGGAAGGAAGGAAGGAAGGAAGGAAGGAAGGAAGGAAGGAAAAGAAAGAAAAAGATAAAATAAGGAAGAAAGCAAGATCACTACAGGTGTGTTCAGTCTCCACACAGAACAGGATGCTTCAGTCAGACGAATAAGATTAAGCATTTCATATTAATCAGTGTGTGTAAAGAGATGTCTGTATGTTTAGACTACAGCAGTAACCCATCAGAACCAGGTACCCAACCAAAGATACAGAGTAGTGGTCCAGTTATATGCATTCACAAAACTGTGAAGGGTCAACATTCGTTATGGTTAACTTTTAAAATGAGGACAGAAACGATGTATATCAAAACCCAACACAAAGCATGAAGAAGGGAAATGAAGGACTCTTGCTACTTAAATGACAGGGATATGCCACTATGCTGCTGACTGCTAAATACCCTCTAACGTGCTAAATGTCAGGGTAGAAGACACACACACACACACACACACACACACACACACACACACACACACGCATGTGCGTGCACAGATACACACACAAAAAAAACAAAAACACACACACACACACACACACACACACACACAATTGCCAGTAGGGACTTGAAGGCTTAATGTCAAGCAGACCCTCAGACAGAAATGTTACCTGAATGTGTAATTGCTGGTGAATGCTAATCTCTGCAGAATATAGATGTGAAGGGGTGGGTGTATGTGTGTACTCGTGTCTGTGTGTGCTCACAGGAGACCTCATCAACTGCAGCAGAAACAAGCAAGGAATGGCTGGGAGGGCTATAATTATTTTCAGAATCAATATTGTGACAGCAGAGCTGAGAGTTGCAACATCAAGTCTTGATCTGTCAGATCAGAAGTCAGGCAGAATCATTTCTGATTCTCTAAACAGCTCTCGTTCTCTTAGTACCCTCCCTCTACCATCTCCTTTATTGTGACTGAATATAGAGTGTTTGTTTAGAGATTCTGGAGAGGAGACAGGTATGGAGTTGGCTACTCTGTGTGTGTGTGCTGATCAATCACAGAGTGCAGTTTAAATATGTACTAGACAAAGCTCATTTCACCCCTTACAGGCAAGCTGTGAGCTGATGCATATAAGTAGAGAGATATATTGAGAAGGCAGCCATAGGATGACATCAGGCACATACTGTGACATTTACTCTTAAGAACATTTACAGCATTTCGCAATTATGACTGAAAACAACTTGAGGAACTGAAGGTTAAGGGCCTTGCTGAGGGGCCCAACAGGGGCCCTGAACTGCCAACTTTCTGATAACAAGTCAAGTACCTTAACAACTGAGCTACCACTGCCCATAACCAGGTAAATAAAATTACTAAAAAAAAGACAATCAAGTTACATAATGAAATGAAACGTATTGAAATCCCAGTGAGAATCAGTGTACTCAGACTAAGTAATTAGTCCTGATGGTGCAGATGAGCACAACTGTTTAGTATGGCTTGGGTGACCATCTTTGAAACCTTATTATTACATCACAGGATAGGCAGTCCTACAGCCTGAACTCAGCTAATTAAGCCTGATGTGATTAGCACAGACAGATTGTTTAATCAGGTCTGCTGCAGAGACTGATGGGACAGCAAGATGGCCAGGTCTGACAGATGAGAGCAGAACTCTGCTCTTTAAACTCTGTACTCCATTCATTAACGCGACACCTGTCTGTGTTTAATTTCATTTTATGTGAGCAATCTCGCGCGCACGCACGCACACACACACACACACACACACACACACACACACACACACATACACTACAAATGCATAAATTCCACATAAGTTAATTAACAAAAACATACAGATTTCTGTTTTTTCAACTAATTTGCAATATGATGAGCAGAGAGATACTTCATTTCTACTTTTAAGCAAGATTTAACAGAGACACTTAAAAACCATTAAAACACCTGCATAGTGCCACCAAATCACAAAAGATGAATAGAGTGCCATATTATCAGAATTAGCTGAACACACTGTCTATAAATAATAAGGACCCTGTGTTCGTTTCCTTGGAAACATTAGTTGCTATGCTTAAAGCTTTTAGCAGCAGTATCTGACAGGGGCCACTTAGCCTCCTAACCTCTCTCTCTCTCTCCCTCTCGTGCACACACACACACACACACACACACACACACACACACACACACACACACACACACACAGAGTGAGAGAGACAGAGATGCTGACATATAAATTTCATTAGCAAGCCCTATTGCCCATCATTGCACAACTTTATCACACATATGTATTAGAGGGTATTAACAGAACTAGAGACTCAGTTCTGTTAAGGAATTTTAAAGAAAGTTTTATTTTTATTATTTATGACAAAGAGGAGAAAAGTACTAATATAATATGTCATCTCCATAGGTGAGATATCGCCTGTATTTCTGGGCTGTTATGGGAAATGTATAATACTAAACAGTTTTATGTTAAATTTTGGGCTACTTAAAACTGATTCACGCACATTACACTCACTGACCTAAATAGCAGATATGCAGCACCCAATGTAGAAATCTCAACAAAATTTAGCAGTGTAGTTTTATATATATGTTGGATAGTCATGCTGTCCCTTTAACCTGACAACGGCTTCCTTGACACTAAAATTTATTTTTTTTTTTATCCATGAGACTCCACATCTCATAATGCTAATTTAATCCAAAAACATTATTTGATTCATTTCAAATAGTTACAAAGGAATTCATTTTATTCAAACAGTTTGATATCATTTTTACTGCATTTATCATTGTATGATACGGAGCTTATGCTTGTTTTGCACTTCTAGGCATCAGCATTGATCCCAGTATTTCAACAGCATTCTAGTTCAATGGGATCTTGAACTCTGACCTACTGTGCTGTCTAGGATGTATTCTATGAGTAAACGACCAAGCACTTTTGTAAGTCGCTCTGGATAAGCATCCACTAAATACAGAAAATATAAATATAAATGTAAACAGTAAGGGAACATCACAGCCGCTTAAGAGCCTATCACAGTTGACAAATCATCACCAAAAAGCAAGTGTGCTATCCCACTACCACAGCCAGTGGAAGCCTCTCCTAGCCCAGTGAACACAGTGCTGGGAAAAGTGCCAACTTGCCCCCTGAATGTGTGTGTGCTATTGAAGATATAGTGACTGGATACAAACACCTGAGCCCCATATACACCAGTTATTTTTCCTCTCTATTTTCCAGAATTTGCCAACCCATTGTAAATTTAAGGCTGGTAGTAAATGTTTTTCTCTGTCCTTTTTAAAAACACTCTGCCTTTTTCTGCTGCAGTGCCTGTAGATGTTCTAGTGCATAAGAGCACACACACCTTCTAGAGGCTACTGGTCATCTTACAGTTTGCATTATGTGTTGGCATGTGCAGATCCCATTTGCAGTTTGACGAACCGTAAATCGTATTGGCGTGGGTCAGTCTTTTCACTGAGGGAGCCCATTAATGAATGAAGAGCTGAAATGAGTAACCCCCAAACAGTCTTTTATTTTTCTAAGGTTACGCACATCATCTTCACAAGCAGTGTGTTAATGTGCTATAAGTTTAACTAGCTAAGATAACCATCTACTGAAAATACATTTGATTAGTTAGTCCACCTCCTTGGCATAGTGCATAGTGCAAAATTATTATCACAAGAGGCAGGATGGAGGCCCTTTTGTTAATTTGAATTATTTTTTAAAATTCCCCCTTCCTTCCTGAGGGGGCTGCTCTCCCCACAGTGCCTCCCCTATGCCAGAGCTCCTTATGCTCACTTATGTCCACTTATATTAGCTAACTAGGAACACCTGTGCTGTCTAAACTAGGTTACTGAGAGGGATAGATCAGAATAGTAACTTCTATCAACTATGTGAGAGTGACTCATTCTATCAGTAAAATAAAGTTTGGGAAGGCCTAGGATAATTGCACCGCGATTATTTATTTATTTATTTATTTTTGTTGTTGTTGTTGTTGTTTAAACATATTTATTTATTTATTTTTAACCAATGACAGACACAGCCCTGAACAGATACTCTGAACCCTCTCAGTACCATATAACCTCTAAAAACAAAATGGCAGGAAAAGCCTTTTTTCCATCAGCTCTTTCCTTAATAAGCCATAACACCATATCCGTAATGGAGGAGGGGACAGTGTTAGGAGACGAGGTCACTGCATTACTCTTCTCACCATTACTCTGACCCTGCTTGCCTGGTGTGCGGGTGTGGTGGTGGTGGTGGTGATGGTGGTGTGTGTGTGTGTGTGTGTGTGTTATGACTTGTTCTTTTTATCAAATAAGTTATAGCATTAGCTATAGTTATAGCAATGTATTAGGTGTAATACATGATTTGTCCAAGCTTAATATTATTAAATATAAAAAAAACTAAACAAAAAACAACATACCTTTAAAATGTACACTTTGGACTGTGAGTCAACTCCAAAACCACATGTACAAAACAGCAAAGTACAGTACTTATGAGGTGGCAAATGCCTGTGTTATTTAAATTGTGATAAATTGTGATATATCTTAGCCCCTGCTGGGTCCTGCATGTAAGCATCTCCTCGTATGTGCAAAAACAACACCCAGCCGCTCTCGTATGGCTCTTTGCTAATGCACACCTGCTTCAGCACGAGTGATGGTGGCACGTCTGTGGCATGTATAAGAGCAGCGCTTAAAGCTGCACTCTGTGTGTCTGGGGGGGTGACAGTGGCACGTCTGTGGCACGTATAAGAGCAGCGCTTAAAGCTGCACTCTGCGTGTCTGGGGGGGTGACAGTGGCACGTCTGTGGCACGTATAAGAGCAGCGCTTAAAGCTGCACTCTGCGTGTCTGGGGGGTGACAGTGGCACGTCTGTGGCACGTATAAGAGCAGCGCTTAAAGCTGCACTCTGCGTGTCTGGGGGGGTGACAGTGGCACGTCTGTGGCACGTATAAGAGCAGCGCTTAAAGCTGCACTCTGCGTGTCTGGGGGGGTGACAGTGGCACGTCTGTGGCACGTATAAGATCAGCGCTTAAAGCTGCATTCTGCGTGTCTGGGGGGGTGACAGTGGCACGTCTGTGGCACGTATAAGAGCAGTGCTTAAAGCTGCATTCTGCGTGTCTGGGGGGGTGACAGTGGCACGTCTGTGGCACATATAAGAGCAGCGCTTAAAGCTGCACTCTGCGTGTCTGGGGGGGTGACGGGTGACAGTGGCACGTCTGTGGCATGTATAAGAGCAGCGCTTAAAGCTGCACTCTGCGTGTCTGGGGGGGGTGACAGTGGCACGTCTGTGGCATGTATAAGAGCAGCGCTTAAAGCTGCACTCTGCATGTCTGACAGTGCAGATCTCTGAGAGTGTGGCCAATTTGCCCTGTGGTTCTGAAGCAACAGCAGTGAGTTCTGCAGGTGCACTACATGGGAGACGCCCTCAGCAACAGGAAACAGCAAGACTCTGTAACGGGGGGAAACAAATACCATTAGAGTTTGAGGAGTCCTGAATGAGGTCCCTCATAGCTTATGAAAAGTATGATACAATTTGATTTGATTTAGTACAACCATGAGAAGCAGTAATTTCTTCAACCGAGATTGAAATGGATCAAATACATGGAATTTAGTGAGACCATTTTAATTAAGCCCAGTAATTTGAGGTCAGCAGTCTATTCTTATAATATTATGTGGATGATAGGTTCTGCTGGGTGGAGGAGTGTGCTGGAGTCTTGGAGTTACACAATCCTAACCCATCACAGCTGATTTTCTTAATGAACTGCTGTTAGTGACTGAACACAGCACTGACTGTACCTGTAAAGCGCAGCGTTGGGATCAGTGCATATTTAGTGGGCGGGGTCAGATTGTTTACAGCAGTGAGCATTCACTGCCACAATGTTTCACAGGGCCCTGAGTGGGGTGTCACAGGCCCCACAGAGGGTGGGTTTCAGAGGGCAGGGTTTCAGAAGGATGGAGGGGAGACATTACCAAATTGTTTTCTGCTCGAGCATCTCAATCGAGTTGCATAAATTGAACATAAATTGAGGCTTGTCAGACCTGGGTTTTGCGATTATACTCTCAGTAACATCTGGTGTATGAGCGTGCACTGCATAAATCTTTATGGATTGTCTCGCAGGGATGCAGTAAATCAGTATTATGGAGTGATGAAGTGAACCAGATGGAATGTTGGCATGCCTAGTGCATGGCATGCAAGGAGAGTGAAAGAGTGTGACAGAAAAGTAGAAGAGGCCGAAGTCATATTAAGACACAATGAAGCACTAGCATTAGTATTACTGCACAGTTGGTTTTATGAAGCAGAATGAAGAACTATGAACCTTACCCTAACACTAGTGCCCTGCCAAATTCGTGGCCATGAGAATCATGTCACAGGCAATGAAATCAGCCTTGAAATATCCAATTATCCAAGAAATGCTGCATCGCATTGCTGTATAGCACAGCACGGCCTTCAGAGGAATTCCATGACATGGAGAGAGCCTGCCAAAATGTGCCAAAAGCATTTTCATCTCATTGAGAAAGAAAGAAGCCTAACACTATCTCCTGGTGTTTAGTGTTTACCACTTAGCATGGCAAGTTAGCCTGGTGAGGCAAAGTTACTATCCTAACTATGTAGTTAAGCATTATTTTATAAATGCTTTATAAATGTTGATTCCTGCATATAGACCAATCGTCAGACGGTCGAAACCGCTTCTGAAGCAGGTGAGAACCTGGCCAGCAGGAGCAATCTCTGCTCTTCAGGACTGTTTTGAGCAGAAGACTTGGATCACATTCAAGGAGGCTGCTACTGACGGTGGCACTGTTAACCTGGAAGAGTATTCAGCATCAGTGACTGGCTACATCAGCAAGTGCATTGATGATGTTACTGTCTCCAAGACCATCACCACACGCCCCAACCAGAAGCCATGGATGACTGCTGAGGTGCGCATGCTACTGAGGACCCGTGACTCAGCCTTCAGAACAGGTGACAGAGAGGCTCTCAGAAAAACAAGAGCCAAACTGTCACGTGCGCTCAGGGAATCAAAACCTGCACACGCACAGAGGATCCATGGACACTTCAAAGATACTGGTGACACACGGCGCATGTGGGAGGGCATTCAGGACATTACTAACTACAGGAAAACATCACCTTCCTGTGACAGTGATGCCACCCTCCCAGATGCACTGAATGACTTCTATGCACGGTTTGAAGCACAGAACAACGTTGCAGCAGAAAAGTCTATCCCTCCGCAAAATGACCAGGTGCTGTGCCTGACGGCGGCTGATGTGAGGCGTACTCTGCGTGGAGTTAACCCACAGAAAGCTGCTGGACCAGACAACATCCCTGGTCGTGTGCTCAGAGAATGTGCTGACCAGCTTGCAGATGTCCTGACAGACATCTTCAATATCTCTCTGAGCTGCACCGTGGTCCCAACATGCTTCAAGACCACCAACCATCGTCCCCGTGCCTAAGAAGCCCACAGTGTCGTGTCTCAACAACTACCGTCCCATCGCACTCACATCCATCATCATGAAGTGCTTCGAGAGACTCGTCATCAAGACCCAGCTTCCCCCTTCTCTGGACCCCCTGCAGTTCGCGTACCACCCAACCCGCTCTACAGATGATGCCATCTCTACCACACTTCATCTGGCACTCACACATCTGGATAAAAAGGGCACCTACATAAGAATGCTGTTCATAGACTTCAGTTCAGCATTCAACACCATTGTTCCTCAGCATCTGATTGGAAAGTTGAGCTTACTGGGCTTGAACACCTCCCTCTACAACTGGATCCTGGATTTCTTGACTGTTAGACTTCAGTTTGTCCAGATTGGGAGCAGCACTTCCAACACCACCACACTGAGTACTGGTGCTCCCCAGGGCAGCGTACTCAGCCCTCTGCTGTTCACACTGCTGACTCATGACTGTGCAGCGATGCACAGCTCGAATCACATCATCAAGTTCGCTGATGACACAACCGTGGTGGGTCTCATCAACAAAGACAACAAGTCAGCATACAGAGAGGAGGTGCAAGAACTGGTGAGCTGGTGTAAGGTCAACAACCTGTCTCTGAATGTTGACAAGACAAAAGAAATGGTTGTTGACTTCAGGAGAGCAAGGCGAAATCACTCCCCGCTTGCCATCAATGGCTCCTCGGTGGAGATCGTCAAGAACATCAAGTTCCTTGGTGTTCACATAGCGGAGAACCTCACCTGGACCCTGAACACCAGTTCCATCACCAAGAGAGCCCAGCAACGTCTTTACTTCCTTCGGAAGCTGAGGGAAGCCCATCTCCCATCACCCATCCTCACTACCTTCTACAAAGGTACTGTAGAGAGCATCCTGAGCAGCTGCATCATTACCTGGTTTGGGAACTGCACCACCTTTGACCGCAAGACCCTCCAAAGAATAGTGAGAACAGCTGAGAAGATCATTGATGTCTCTCTTCCCTCCATCACGAACATCTACCTAACACGCTGCATCCGGAAAGCCACCAACATTGTGAAAGACCCCACACACCCCTCACATGAACTGTTCACCCTTTTGCCATCTGGAAGAAGGTACCGCAGCATCCAGTCCCGCACCTCCAGACTGTGCAACAGCTTCTTCCCAGAAGCCATTAGACTCCTGAACTCTGGCTAACTCCAATTCCAATTCAGATTCCAAAATGGGCACTTTTATACATGCTTATAGACAGTCACTCACACTCACACACACACACACACACACACACACACACACACACACACACACACACACACACACACACACACACACACACACACACACATACATACGTACATACATACATACATACATACATACATATCTATACACACACTCACACATTGTTTTGCATTGGACTAGTGCTGAAGTCAAACGTCACACAAATAAACTATGCACTCCTGTTGCAGTCTTGCACATTATCCTACTTGCTGCTAGAGTACTGTACTAAACCAGCACTGTACTCTGAACTGTTCTGGCTGCTACCGGTGACTGCTATATTCAGTGTAGCATGTCACTGACTCCTATGCACAACTCACTTTACATATTCCCAGTACTGTGTACTGGACTAAATAATTGCACTGTCTACTCATTTTGTATTTGTCCTGTCCTGTATTTATTATTGTTTATTTAATGTTTATTTAATGACATTTTGCACTACATTGGATTGTTTGCACTTGTGTAGCATGTTGTCTGTTGCACTGTTGTTTTTGTGTTGCACCATGGTCCTGGAGGAACACTGTCTCGTTTTTGTTGTGTACTTGTATATAGCTGAAATGACAATAAAACTATCTTTGAACTTTGAACTTGAAATGTCTGTTTACTAAAATCCTTGAAATCCATCATATTCAGAAACTGGGTCTGTGAGATTAACCAATTTTACATTAGTAGGGCCTGATCTATAACCTATGACACCATAGGTACTATCAAATTTCATTTATTTAAAAGCCAGCAAAGATACATTTACACCTGTTATTAGTTTATTTAAAGATTAGCGAATAACAATATCTGAATATTGAATAAAATTGTCTGACATGGTGTAAAGATATATCTAAATATCTAACATGGTATAAAATAAGATGCATTAAAACTGAGTTATGCAACATGTTCCGAAATAAGATGGACTTGTGTTCTGTTCCCACAAAGCACAGAGAAGAAATAAGTAAAACACCATGATGTTGATTTTTAACACATCACAATCTATCAAAACCATCTCGGATTTTAGCCAATACAATTGTCAGCTATCATTCTTTCAAATACAGACACAGCACGCAGTTGTTTGTAACTCGGTGTGGCCGGCTGCAGCACAGACAGCAGCCGTAGCAGCAGTGGAGGCTCCTGCCACATGACCTGCTTGTTTAGCCCCCGCAAGCGTCCTCGCATACCCACGATTAAAAGCTGCTTCCACCCACTTACCGCACACGCGCTCTGCCCCCGAACTTCATAAACAGGTCATAAGGGTTAAATGCAGGCCTTCCCTAAAACTGCTTACTAGACACCTGCTTTATTACACACACAGTGGTATGTAGAAAGAGGGTGCTTCTCTCTCTCTCTCTCTCTCTCTCTCTATTTCCCTCTCCCCCTCTCGCTCACATGCATGCACTAATATACAGTACCTCAAACAGAGCAGCACAGTAACTCAATTACACAACAGAACACCTTACAATCTGATTACTCTAAAAGCTCCACAAACATTGAAAGAGGAGATAGGAAGGGAACATGCACATGCATGCGCATGCACACACACACACACACACACACACACACACACACACACACACACACACACACACACACACACACACACACACACACAAACACACTCATATTTTTAACTAAAATCAGGTTCTTATGTTGTTTTTTCCTGATTATTAGATCTTATACTGAGCAAAGGCTTTAGGTGTTACCTTTCAAAACCAAGCCAACAATAAGAACTTTGTGTGTGTGTGTGTGTGTGTGTGTGTGTGTGTGTATATATGGTAAATAAGTCATCTCCTCTCTTCTTAATGAAGATGAATACTATGAGGCAAGAGCCATAAATCCCACACATAAATCAGTGCTAATGACCATTTACCCACAAAAGGTATTATAAACGTGTATGTGCACACACGTGCATTTTCTGATATCTGATGTGCTTTTAATTATAGTGAAAAATGACAGAGGAGCTAAAATGGGAGTGTTTCAGGGGCTAGTCAGCACTTAGCCCTCTCCATCAGTCTAATTGGCTAAAACGCTGAACATATTCAAGCCAGCCATCTCCACAGATCAACAGCTCCCACAATCAATGCAAGAAACCCAGTAAATAGCACACAACAGACCAAATGAGTTTGATATTTAAATTCTCTCTCTCTCTGTCTCTCTCTCTCTCTCACACACACACACACACACACACACACACACACACACACACACACACACACACACACGTGGACACCACACATATCAGGGCAAATGAGTTTGGTATTTAGCTACAGATCAGTTTATTATCTGGTGACTCGAATGAATATCAAACTAAATGTGCACTTTGCTTGCACAGCTGATGAAGGACCTCTGTCCAAAACATTGTTTCTCTGGAAACTCTGTGTACTTTACTACAATTTTGAAAATCTCTCTCTCTCTCTCTCTCTCTCTCTCTCTCTCTCTCTCTCTCTCTCTCTCTCTCTCTCTCTCTCTCTCTCTCTGTGTATATATATATATACACATACACACACACACACACCCACACACACACTGTTGGCTAGCAGCCAGAATGTATCACAGCGATTCAATGTGCCTCAGTCTCTTTGTCTGACTACTGCAGGTGCCAGAGAGCTGTACTCATTAGGGAAGTGAAAGCAGACAGAGTCTCCAGACAACAGGAGGATGGGTACAGAACAGAAGGAGAAAGAGGGGAATGTAACATGGAACCAGCAGGCACGGAGAGGAACCGGGGCACGGAACACAAAGCAGCGAGGCTGACAGCCCACTGGCCTTTTCTGGTCTGCTGTTTCACCACCGCAGATATGAGTCCACACATTTTTCTCATCACTTAAAGAATGCCATAATACAAGAACATACTGACTGCTTCTGTGCTTCTGTGGAGCCACCTCCCAGGTTTGTCAGGTAGCCAGGTACTCAGTTTGTGTGTGTGTGTGTGTGTGTGTGTGTGTGTGTGTGTGTACTCACATTTAAAGTGTATTAATGGCAAGATCTTACACAACCACTAATAGTGTAATTTCAAGACAATTACTGTGTAAAATGCAAACTGTGTAACAATGTTCAACTTTGATGCTATATACTTACATGCTGGAAAACAGAATGGATGCATATATATTTGCGCATAGTATTAGTGCATTGTTGTGCATCAATACTTTACATCATTTACTTTATAAAATATTATGGTAGTTGTTGTGAAACTATTGTAGCTGTTGTGTCATGTAAAGTGTAATCCAAAACATGACTCCCATGAGGGAGTGGAGCACCTCAGACTGCATGCTGGGATAGACCTAACACTGCATGCTGGGATAGACCTCAGACTGCATGCTGGGATAGAAAGTTGTTAGGGTGGGCAACTGTAGGGAAGCCACTAATGAAATTTACAGCACATCAAGTGTCTACACATTTAATAAAATACCTAAAATACCATATAAACAAACAATACCACGGCCAAAAATAAATAACTCAAACCAATAAATTGGGGGTAAGAAATCACTATGCAAACCACAGTTTTTATAAGAATGCAAAGCCAGCCTACTATAAGAAGATAGTGGAATAGGACAGATTAGAAAACTGACATGTTAGAACTCATTCCCACTCCTGAGCACTGTATAGGTTTCCACTGTATAGGCTGAGCTAGGCATGTGTTCTGAGCTAGAACACATAGGGCACAATGTGGGGCTAATGTGGGCATTTTAGAACACATAGGGCACAATATGGGCCTAATATGGGCATTTTAGAACACATAGGACACAATGTGGGGTTAATCTGGGCATTTTAGAACACATAGGACACAATATGGGCATCCTGCAAGGCATGGACTCTCTGCTGCTGAATGCAGATGACTAGATATTTGGAACTCAGAGGCAACTGCAGCAAGCTAATTCCAGTGAGCTCATGCAGCTCTGTAAGTCAGCATGGGCTCCGAGTGGGTGGCTAGCCATCATGTGAGCTGCAAATCCGCCCTTACCCTCTTGTTCAGATGGCCTCTGAACTGATCTGGAGTCAGGTGTCCATGCTAGGTCAGTGTAGAGAGGCACGGTTTCCCTAAATTCTCAAGGCCACATATGAATGCAAATGCAGTCAGGCATGCAGTTCAGAGCAGGATGCAATCCTCAGGATTTCCCTCATGAGCTATCCTCTTTAACTAAACACAACAGGTGAGTAGTTGTGGTTCTTAGTTGCTGAGACTATGTCTTTTAATATTTTCTGATGAGTGCATTTGAGGAGGGTACTTCTTAAGCGAGTGAGGCAGTGAGAGAGAGAGAGAGAGAGAGAGAGAGAGAGAGAGAGAGAGAGAGAGAGAGAGAGAGAGAGAGAGAGAGAGAGAGAGAGAGAGTGTGTGGGTACGTTTGTGCATGTGTGTGTGTGTCATGGTAAGCAGGATTTTCATTTGTTACTGAACAAATCATTCATCTGCTGATCAAGCCATGAAGCCTTTTAAGCATTAAGCATAATACCAATTTATAATTAGCCAACATAGAAGTAAATACTCAAAATTACATATCAGTTGTGCTACACAGCGCATCATGACAAGCTATAGCAAAGGCCAGCAACCTCACCCAGCCTCGAACCTATATACAGCACCCTGGCACATCAGTCAGAACACACATTCATCTTCTTGAGTGATGGACTCTGTTCTGCTGGCTTCACCTCAGGGGGTGACAGTGTCTGTCGCACAGCCTGTGAAAGACCATGCCCTGCTCACTACACAAATTTATTTTCATTTCTCTTTTGTATAATTTGCAAAAACAGCATGCCGGCAGAGAGAAAAAAAAAAAAAAAGCAACAGCACAGTAAAAAATAACAGTAAGGAGTAACGCAGAAAGGAAAAGACTGTAGGAGGTACGTTACTATGTTGCAGAGATGACAGCTCATGTCTGCCCATGAGGCATAGCTGAGCCGTCTTTAACGAAAGCTTGAGTGTGCAGTGCTTAGTGCGCTGACAGGATATCACGCATGCACAGTAAACAAACACGACTGTTAACATCATCACTGTAGAGTGATGTAACAAAGGATGACAGACATGCTATAATCATGTCACCTTTCATGATGTGTACGCTCCGCCATGCCCTTCCTATGGTCCCAGCCATATATAAATATATATACTGGCTGCCAGTAGTGATCTCAACCAGCAGCTGTTGGGGACACTTGGGAGGGTACTCTTGCAAACCTCATGGCATGCGTTTACGTTCGATGGCTCAGTGGATTTGAAGATTTAGAGATGGGTTAGAGATGTAAGATTGTAGGACAATAACCACAAGCCAAAAGCTACTGAACACAAGAACACACATGTGTATTTAGTTACCCACAGCAACTTGCAAACAATGGAAGTCATGTACAGTTAACCATAAATGACAGCAGGTCTATAAACACTCTAAACACTACTATCTTGTGGACATCCCATTTTCTCAACAGATAGGAGGATCTCATCACAATCCTGGGGTAGACTTTAGGTATATGACATTTGGAGACTCTATCCTAAAGATGCAATTAGTGATCTTGAACATTTTCTTTATGACTATGTGCTGATTTTACTCATACACACACACACACACACACACACACACACACACACACACACACACACACACACACACACACACACACACACACACACACACACACACACACACACACACACACACACACACTGTAAGTTGAGCAGCAGCGTATCCAGCCTCTCTAAATGTTGTTCTATATAGTTGAAAGTTTCTAGTCTGGTTTGGACTGGGAAGTGTTTATATAAAGTGTTATAAGTTTAGTAGCACATAATGCTAGCATAGTTCCTTTCTAAAATTCCTAACATCTTAACACTGGATCACCTGACTGGAATTTCACGGGTACAGTGGTAAAAGAGTATAGGATTGCTACCAGCAAATAAGTAAACTTCAGTCTACAAATTATTCAATCTTCAACATGACCATACTTCAGAGACCATTCAGAATTGAACTCTCCTATCATGGTTTACAGTGCCCTTAACAGTATGACTTCCATTTTGTGATACCACAAAACCTATTCCAGTGCCGAACCACAATTATTTGACCACACATCTATCAACAGCTCTATTAGAGGCACACTCATACAGCACAGAAACACAGAATGTCTAACATTCAGCCATTCTCTCAGCCTTAGCGTTACTGTGGTAACCTCTAATGATCTAAGCTCTAAGGGCCACTTGCAAAAACACACGTGGTTGACATCCCATAATGAGCAGCTTTGAACAGGCAGTATTGATCACACAAGGGCCATCAGCATAAACAGCATAGTGTGATAGTCTGTATGTAATTGGAGGAGTGTGGGCATTTTTGTTTCTGTGTGTGTGTGTGTGTGTGCGCGCGCGCGCATCATTATGCTGCTGAGTTTATTTTAATCATTATTTCATAGAACCAATTATCTTCGAATAAACAAAACCATTAAGGGTCAATAAACATGTACCCTTTAAGAACTACAGAATTAAGGATAGAGCAAGCCCCTAGTTTTCTAATAAAATCGCCTCGCTTCTTAAGGCAAAACAATAAGGCTTGGTAAGACAAACGAGGGATCAATCTCATTGGCTGTAGTTTAGAGCACATAAAACAAATTCACATCTCTTAATAGGAAAGCTAATTAAAACTACTATCTGCACCTGGTTTTCAACACTTAGTTAAACCCAGTCAGGTTTTGGAGGGTCAAATACAGGCTCTCATCTTCTGTTCCCCCTCATATTGCAGTCTGATAACTGACCATACAACAGGTGTATTTAACTTTTAAGAAATATTTTGCCACTGCTGGTCACTTATTTGACATAACGTCTTTAAGACCGCTGCTGAATGTCACTGAGTGCAAGGAGGATATAACCCATAATGCCTGTTTTACCATGGACCCACACCCCATATGGTCACTAAAGCATTTTAACACCAACCCTTTTTCCCATGACTTGACATCCCAATCATTTCAGACCTTGTTGCATATATTTTTCACCTCAGGATTTTATCAGACATAGTGTTCAGCATCTGGAAAACACCATTTTAACACCATTGAAGAAAGATGGTGTTATATTTAAAGAGCTACATGCCAATCTAAAAGCTGTCATGTCTAGCAAAAATATTAGTTAATGATGAACTAGAGTCATTTCTCTAAGTAAACTCAGTCTTGAGCACTCAGCAGGCTTACGTCATTGAGGAGCACAGCAATCTTAGAGCTTCTAGCCTGGTTTGACAAGAAATTATCTTATTACTGCTCTCAACAAAAGAATGCAATATGCTGCTGCTTTTTAGTGATTTATCAAAAG
>NC_137498.1:22755000-22762500 GCF_041902795.1 Electrophorus electricus | reverse complement strand
ACAGAGTCACTGATGTTAAGGGGGAATGTGGAGAGGGTGCTCCAACTAAAGTCTAGAGCCATCTTAAGGGTGTCGATCAACAGGTGATTACAACTGCAGTAGAACACCATCTGTTTAACATTCTTACTGTAAGCAGACTGGTCACAGTTGATAATGAGGCACACAGCAGTGGTGTCATCTGCATGCTTTCGGATCTTCACAGATGGTTCTTTGGAGTTACAGTCATTGGTACAAAGACTAAACTGAAGGGCTGAGAGTGCACAGCCTTGGTGGATTGTGTCAACAGGCCTGTTGGTTCTGTACATAAATTGCAGAGGGTCTTGCAGGCTCTGTGATGGAGTAGAAGCAGGCTAGGACAAAACCTTCACAGACCTTCACAACTACAAAGCTTAGCAGCAAGATAGCTGTAAGCCTCATTTTTTAAGGGATTAGGAGACTAGCAGGGACAGAGCAGAGGTCCACAGATCTACTGAAGATAGTGGTGAAGACTGGTGCCAGCTGATCACAGCAGCTCGTTAGAGTGGATGGATACACTGGGTCACACCCTGGACTGTTCCTCTCCTTCTGGCCTCTGAAGATGCTCACGGACGCTGAGATGTGGGTCACAAGTCGCAGAGGGAAGCAAGGTGGGAGAGGAAAGCTCACTGCAGGTGAGAAGATGATTCTCCGATAACAGGTGACGGGGCAGGGGGTCGGGGAAGGAGGGCCGGAGAGTGTCCTTTCAGTCTACTCATTGAGATTGTTGTTGAGCAGCAGCAAGCAAGAGGTTAATAATAAAAATTGCTGTGCATTGCAGCACTGAGCCAGTATTGAGCCAGTTGCTGGGTTTCTTAAAGTGTGTGTGTGTGTGTGTGTGTGTGTGTGTGTGTGTGTGAGAGAGAGAGAGAGAGAGAGAGAGAGAGAGAGAGAGAGAGAGAGAGAGAGAGAGAGAGAGAGAGAGAGATTTTCAGTGAGATGACAAATTGTCTTGTGTATTATGTTTTTTTGGTAATGTTAGCTTTCTAAAGGAACAACACATGCATGAGGGATATATTGTAAGAACTAGACTATGAAGACTGGAGGCAGTTATTAGTGACTGGAGGAAGTTATTAGTGAAATGCCGTGGGGTCAGAATGAGTTTAATTCAAAATGCATTAGAATACTCCCATTTGAGATGGTTATTTGAATTACACTCAAAACTTGCAAGCCTTTGGTTAGACCATTGAAGACGTGATCGAGGGAAGCCATTGCAGAGACAGAGAGACAGACAGACAGAAGTGTCTTCAAAGATGTGACAAACAGGCTGAGTGAATACACTGATGCTGTGACATCAAACACCAGTTTCTGGTAAGGAAACTGTATTTTGACTAGAACATGACTGAGGTGTAATAATGGCAAATCTTGGTTGTCAGCTGAAATCAGAAAGCTTAGTAGGGGAAAGAAAGCAGCATTCACAAAGTACTCTATAGAGAGACTGAATACAATGAAGGACACTCTCCAGCCCTCTGTCCCCGACCCCCTGCCCCGTCACCTGTTATCGGAGAATCATCTTCTCACCTGCAGTGAGCTTTCCTCTCCCACCTTGCTTCCCTCTGCGACTTGTGACCCACATCTCAGCGTCCGTGAGCATCTTCAGAGGCCAGAAGGAGAGGAACAGTCCAGGGTGTGACCCAGTGTATCCATCCACTCTAACGAGCTGCTGTGATCAGCTGGCACCAGTCTTCACCACTATCTTCAGTAGATCTGTGGACCTCTGCTCTGTCCCTGCTAGTCTCCTAATCCCTTAAAAAATGAGGCTTACAGCTATCTTGCTGCTAAGCTTTGTAGTTGTGAAGGTCTGTGAAGGTTTTGTCCTAGCCTGCTTCTACTCCATCACAGAGCCTGCAAGACCCTCTGCAATTTGTGTACAGAACCAACAGGTCTGTTGACACAATCCACCTCACCATGGACTTAATGCTAAAGCATCTCCATGGTACAGGCTCCTTTGCAGGAGACTTTAGCTCGGCATTTAACACCACTCTTCCAGAACTTCTGCAGGGCAAACTCACCCAGCTGTCTCTGCCAGATCCCGTCTGTCAGTCTGAGTAAATAAAAAAGTATCTTAAGTGCTTTGTTATCCTCCTGTGTAAAAGGATAACATATAAATTCTAAATAATCATACCATAACTCCACAAATCCACGGAAGTATAAAGGTTCCAGTATGGTTGGCTTTCCACAAACATAAAAAGCGCCTTTAAAAAGTTTATAAAAGTCATAAATTGTGTCCTGCCAAAGTTATACCATAAAATATGTACCAAACAACTTCCATTTCTGGAAGATGGAATTACACTCAGAGCCATTTGCACACATGTGCATGTATTTCAATAATGAAAACTCATAACCCAAAACATAAAATGTGTATTTCTTTTCTGAACATTATTGCATATTATTTGAAAACAGCCCTTAATCCTCATCAAACCTTTTAAAATCAATTAGTTTTCAAAGTACCGACCACAACATTTAGGCTTGTTTTTGCTAAATCTTTAGTGATACCTTTGTTAATATTTTAAATAACTATTCCCTCTTCGTGTGAACCAGCCCCCCTGTTGGGCTGGTGCCCATAATTGCCTAAATGATGGCTACATGATAGTTACAGGGGATAACAAAACATTAACCAGGTGCTCCATATATGGATGGAAGCAAACACGCACTGAAGCTTGAGTTGGTGGAGGTGCTGAAGGGTGACAAAACCAGGAGGTCAGAGCACGCTGACTCTTAGCCCGCACAAACACGTGCAGTGCTTTTCCTCTGTCTATCTCCGCCTGTGTATACTGTGTCAACAGCCACGGCTTTCCGGGAAGCTTCTCTGCACAGTTGGCCACGGCACCTGTTGAAGCTAATAGGCCCCCCACCTCTTTGGATTCTACTCAGTTCAACAAGCCTGATCACTGATTTTGAAGTTGTGCGATTTCTTCTTCGTGCCTCCGAGTTGTGGGATGCTTCAGCTGTGGAGGCATGCAGCCCTGCCGGGTTTAGTAAACCCCAACAACTCACTACCCACTTCATGGGAAAACTCCATGTACAACAACAAGGCTACAATACAACTGTAAACCACATGCATCGTTGTATGAAGCCAACTCAGTGTTAATGCCTACAAACACAGTGATCGGATCTCAGGGCCATTTTCACTGCACGTCATTCTGCACAGACAGGTGGACACAATTCCGGGGGTTGGAAATAGAAAGATCTGTGTGGATTATTTATAATGATGTGGTCTTATTGTTCCATATTCTAAATGTGAGTGAGTGAGGGTTCAGAAACAGAAGCGAAAAAGAGATAGAGAGGAAGATGTGGAATGAGAAGTAAATCAGGAGGAGATTTCTGATCCATCAGTTGTGATTACCTAATAATTAAGAGAACCAGGCTCTAAGACCAGTGTGTGCATCATTCTTTTTATTAAGAACTGTACTAAGTTACTTATATACCAAAAACAGCAGAAACCTTCCAGGTCTCTCTGCGTGCAACTCAATTACCTGTCCTGACAGCAACATGGAAAAGTGGAACCAAAGCTGCATGTATGCTAACGAGACAGCCTCTAACAGCATCCATTAAGATGTTTGTCCTTTCTGATTAGCATCAGGCTAAACTCGGCTCCGGCTTTGGAAACAGTAGTGATGTGACGCAAAATTTTCCTGAAGCACTTAAGCCCAGAAAAATGTCAATTTGCACAGGGACTGCAAGAACTTGCAAACTGTTGATAAACAGGGCAGAAATGAGCACTCTGGCGCTGACAGACATATTTACCTGTTGTACTGATCTCACCCAAGTGAGAGCGCATTATATCCTGAGGCAAGACATTGTTTCCTGTTAATATAACGGATTTTCTGTCCTATCGGATTTACTGTACGATTTGTCCTGTGACGGAATTCTGCTCAAAGATCTGAGGCTTTGAACTCACCAGCAGAACCTTAAGACCAGGTTTCCACTGATGACCCTGGGTATCAGGAACAGACAAAAATCCCTGAATATGAGGCTAATATAATACTGTACAAAATGTGATATAATGTGACAGAACATTTGGATATATATATATTGTGGCAACATTATATTTAAGGGTAACCGAATAAGGGTAATCACCTTCCTTTTGGCTACTTTTATCCTGGTTATTTAAAACTGATCAAACCCCAATGATTCTTTTGCTAAATCTTATTTCCTCTTCCGTGTATCGAGTCAAATCCCTGTGTCCTTAGCAGACATTTTAATAAAGAGAAATTGGCCTCGGGTGATCACAGCCCTGTTGGATTCCTACCACAAGCCCAACTCCCAGCTTTAGTCCCAGCTGAAAATTCATTCTCCATGTATCACCCCCGATCTCCACTCTTATCCCCCAACCCATTCGCCAGGGACCTGTCTTTGTGCTGACATTCGCCTGACATACTTTGACATTTCACACTCCCATTTCTAACCTTCACGGCCGTAACGAGTCTGCACATGACATCAGTGCCACAGCATCACTTATCAGAAATCTCAGCGCTCTGCCAAAACTGGCAATAGAATTCACAATATGATGTCATAGCGAGGTTTTTTTTCTTCCATGTTGCCTTGTTTACAAATTTATATATTAAATACACTATCCTGATAATCAAATAAGGTTTAAATTTTAAAGTATAAAATCATTTGCGAATGCTACTCTAAAAGCAAGATACCACATATCCCAAAAAAATCAAACAAGCTATTAGACTAAGTAGGAGTGAGCATTCCACAGACTATCCAATGCAAACATTCTTACTGCTTGTGCAAAAAAAAAAACCCATTAATGCAGAAGATTTCAATGTTTCTTCACTTTGCAAAAAACAAAACAAAAAAAAAAAACATGATAAAAAAAACATCCTGAAAACAATGAACTTTGCATGGTTACTTCTCTAAACAAGGAGCTCCAATAATTATTTTCTGCACTATATGAATATATGAATGACCTGTGAGGCACATCTGCACCAGAATGTGGTGTTACAGATGCTATCATCATCTTATTTTGGTGCAAGATGCCCCTTCACACCGACATGCAAGCGGTCTTCTCAGTCTTCAGCGCATCTGAATCTCGCTGATGCAACATCTCTGTAAATGGTTAAGCTTCACAGCAGAATGGCCTAGATGTTTTCTCTTGCTTTATGATGAATGGTTAACTGCTGTGTACACAAACAGCTGAACTATGCTTCTACCAGGTAATTATGTGTAACTCAATTTTTGCACAAATGCTAATAAAAAAAAGAATAATGTCAGCATGTGGAGACAATCAAATATTTGGGGGAAATATTTCAGCTATGACAGAAGACAGTTATTCTTTTCCTGTTTTGCTGAATGCAAAAGTGGATGGTTTAAGTTCTATACTTCTAAATCACAGGAAAATAAGTGTTAAATGATACATATCAATTAACCACCAAATTAAATCCAATTTAAATTAACATGATATTTTACTGTTTTGGTAACAATCTAATTTATGCATCTTTTATGCATATTAGCCTTATGTTACTGCCCTTATTTTTACTGATAGCCCCTTCTTCACCAGAAACACAAGAAGCCAATAGCCCTTTTTAGCATGTCTGGAACCTTTCTCTTTCATCGCTGTGCCCTCATTACCATCTTCCTATTATAATTACAGATCCTGTTTAGCTGTTTCTTCATGCATATTGAAATGTTAATCTCCTGACCAAAGTCAGCCAAGGTCACTGGTGACTCAAGTGCTCAGCACTCAACCCCGTACTCTGGTCCTGTGTCAGAGTGTGTGCATGCATGCATGCGTGTGTGTGTGTGTGTGTGTGTGTGTGTGTGTGTGTGTGTGTGTGTGTGTGTGGTGTGTGTGAAGAAGACCCATGCAAAAATACTTTACTAAACATTATTTATTCCCCACAGCACTATTCAAATAGCTTTTAAGCATTTGAATTGTGTCATCTGTGTTAGAAAGTTTAGTTTTAGATGTGTAATACTATTATGTACATTAAATGTGATGATCATTCAAATTAAATTTATAAAACATAGACAGACACAGACATAGGCTGCTGGTTTTACCCTGCTTTAAAAGCTACCCATATGTATGCATGGGAGATCCTTGGCCTCGTAAAATGAGCATTAATAATACCTCTCTGTCTTTTATGTAGATGTGTTTGTGAGTGTGTGTGTGTACGTGTGTGTGTGTGTGTGTGAGTGAGAGAGAGAGAGGGAAATTGCATTTTACAACACCTATAAAGCTTTAACGGCACCTTTATAAGTTCTTATGTCACAAAAGATATACATCACTGTTTAGTAGTTCTTTCAAAATCCAGTTTAGGGGGTTGTTCTTTACAAATCTTTTTGTTACAAATGAAACTCCAGACAACACACATACACAAACACTCACACGGGCACACAAATAATCACGCACCTAAGTGCGCGCACACACACACACACACACACACACACACACACACACACACACACACACACACACACACACACACACACACACACACACACACACACACACACAAGTTGATTGATGGTATGTCTCAAAAAGAATGATGGGACCCCACACCCCCTCTTTCACTGTGTGACAGATAGCACAAGGAAGAATCAGGTAAGCACTGGCATTAAAACACCCCCACACACTCTCCCATGACCACACACGCCTTAACAAAGCACGTGATTTTTACCCATGTGCATCGCACACTGGCCTAAAGAGGCAGTTTTTTTAAAAAGGTTTTAGAAAATTTAGGGAGCTAAAGGATAGAAGAACAATATGGACACAGCAAAAATTGAACACCTCAACTGGCATAAATTAGAGATAGGTTGGTACCGCCGGCATAAAAATGTAAGATTAGGAGTTCAAACTGAGTTTTCCAAGCTAATTTCATAAAATAATAACCTAGAATTCTTCTAATTAGTGGAGCTGCAATAAACCATGTGCGTAGGCTCTCTTGAATTAATTTATTAATGAAAAATGGCTAGTCTTGTTCTGTTTTGAGAATGTTTTATGAAGCCCCCCAGCAATTCAGTGGCCCAGAAATTCCAATTAATAAAGATTATCACTTGCTCTCTCTCTCTCTCTCTCTCTCTCTCTCTCTCTCTCTCTCTCTCTCTCGTTCTCTCGCTCTCTCACTCTCTATCTCTCACTCGTTATTCTAATTAATGGGGGTAGATAAAATGTGGCTTCATTAGAAATGAGTAAAAATTCTATTTGGATTTGGAAATTAATATTCTCTTACATATTTTGTTCTCAGGAAAATACACAGAACACATCTTATTGCGCGTAAAGCTTTACAGAAAAACCATCTGTGGTGTGGCACTACGTCTCCTGCTGAGCCTTATGGGACATGTGTACATGTGGCCTGTGTTTTGGGTCATAGTACTTTAGTTTTCACTCCCTTAGTACAACTCTGGTAAAGAACTGTGGCGTACATATGTATGTGTCACACAACCACACACCAAAACAAACAGAATGATTTATATGAAAATATGAAAATAAATAAATTTTAATTACTCATTTGGATGATCATAGTTCTGAGATTT
>NC_137498.1:22745000-22750000 GCF_041902795.1 Electrophorus electricus | reverse complement strand
CATGAGCACGTGTAAGTATGCATTTATGTGTTTGTGCGTGTGCATGATCACATGTGAGTTTGCATTTATGTGTTTGTGTGTGTGTGTGTGTGGATGTGCATGAGCACGTGTGAGTATGCATTTATGTGTTTGTGCGTGTGTGTGTGTGTATGTGCATGAGCACGTGTGAGTATGCATTTATGTGTTTGTGCGTGTGTGTGTGTGTGTGTGGATGTGCATGAGCACGTGTGAGTATGCATTTATGTGTTTGTGCGTGTGTGTGTGTGGATGTGCATGAGCATGTGTGAGTGTGCATTTATGTGTTTGTACGTGTGCATGATCACATGTGAGTTTGCATTTATGTGTTTGTGTGTGTGTGTGTGTGTTTGTGTGTGTGTGTGTGTGGATGTGCATGAGCACGTGTGAGTGTGCATTTATGTGTTTGTACGTGTGCATGATCACATGTGAGTTTGCATTTATGTGTTTGTGCGTGTGTGTGTGTGGATGTGCATGAGCACGTGTGAGTTTGCATTTATGTGTTTGTGCGTGTGCATGATCACATGTGAGTATGCATTTATGTGTTTGTGTGTGTGTGTGTGTGTGTGTGTGTGTGTGTGTGTGTGGATGTGTACGAGCACGTGTGAGTATGCATTTATGTGTTTGTACGTGTGCATGATCACATGTGAGTTTGCATTTATGTGTTTGTGCGTGTGTGTGTGTGGATGTGCATGAGCACGTGTGAGTTTGCATTTATGTGTTTGTGTGTGTGTGTGTGTGTGTGTGTGTGTGTGTGTGTGTGTGTGTGTGTGTGTGTGGATGTGTACGAGCACGTGTGAGTATGCATTTATGTGTTTGTACGTGTGCATGATCACATGTGAGTTTGCATTTATGTGTTTGTGCGTGTGTGTGTGTGTGGATGTGCATGAGCACGTGTAAGTATGCATTTATGTGTTTGTGCGTGTGCATGATCACATGTGAGTTTGCATTTATGTGTTTGTGCGTGTGTGTGTGTGTGTGTATGTGCATGAGCACGTGTGAGTATGCATTTATGTGTTTGTGCATGTGCATCCATTCAGCAGAATTTTGACATTTAACCTGAGCTCATGTCCTGTGCCTGAAGAAAATTTGGTATCACGCCACAGAACTAGCCTGCCCTTGGATCATTGTGGATCTCTTTACACCTGTTCATTGGTCATTCACATTCCTTAGTATATTAGTATTTCACCTGTTCATGGAATATATCAAAGACACAACAGCTTTAAAACAGACAGACACACACACACACACACACACACACACACTTTCCACATATATTCCAGGAAGTATGGGATGTCATGTCTTACCTGAGTACGGGAGATGACACAGCCAGTCCAGAGTACACAGAATACCATGAAAGAAGCAGAGAAAAGACAATTAGTGGTCAAGAGCATCTCACACTGGCCACAGTCACACACTATGCAATAATTAGCCATTAAGCCACAGTGTTCAAAGATAAGTCCAGCCTCCCGATCATCGACACTTATTCTGTTAATGATGTCAGTAATTGTGCATGGATTTCAGGTAATTATAGTACTTAGTCTGAAATTGGTGTCAATTGTACAGCTGGATGGCATGCTGCTTTTAACAGTGAGTCTATAAGACAAATGCATCAAAGACAGCAGTTTTAAGGAACCATTCTGACACAACCCCATTCAGAGAATTCTGTATGACTATGGACAAAAGATTGACAAAAATATGATAAATAAAATGTAGTGTGCTGTGTTGCCTTTTTTGAATTTGACCACTGAAACTTGCTGCAAGGTAGATGGTCTCTTGGCCTTCTGTGGGAAATGTAACAGCCCTTTGCAATACTTTTAGCACAGCCTTTCAGCTAAAAACTCCAAACATTCCTTCTGTAGTACTGTGACTGTACTCAGAAACTTTTCTTGTTACAGAGTCTAAGGTGGCTAATTAGCATCCTAGCAGGAGTGCTCGCCGGCAGCAGCCCAAAGGCTCTTTTGATGTAAGGGAGGCCTGCTCCCTGTAGAACAAGCTGCCTGCCACATACTGAACCAGCCTGTGCGTGTGTGTGTGTGTGTGTGTGTGTGTGTGTGTGTGTGTGTGTGTGTGTGTGTGTGTGTGTGTGTGTGTGAGAGAGAGAGAGAGAGAGAGAGAGAGAGAGAGAGAGAGAGAGAGAGAGAGAGAGAAATGACATCTAAAACACAGTTGATTATATCAAAATGGTGCATGTGCCATATGGTTTACGTCAGATGTCATTTTAATAGGCTGATTAACTAACAGACCAAAGTCAGAAATCTGAAATCCAGTCTTTCCTGTGGCAAATAGCTTACACTCATTTGGTTAAAAGAGGAATGGAGATTATTCTCTGAATGGCAGTCACATACATGTTTACAGGAATGGAAGGCTGTTTTGGGCTACGTTCAATAAGGCTGATGGATATTGCTCTGCATGGAGTCATATGCACAGCTCTTGTTTTCAGTAATGTCTGAGTACGACTGGAGATGGATCTGTACTCAACATGTGGCTCCTTACATGCCAGCATTCTATCCCCTCCCCCCCACACACACACACACACATACACACATGGCATTTCTCCATCCAGACACTGATCAATTGTTTAGCTGTTTTCCTCAAAGCCCTTGCACATTCTGCTCTACAGACACATGCACTCTGTGTAGATCAGAGTTCATCCACCACTACAGTAATACTGCCATTTAAATGCATGGCCAGGCTTGGGCTGAGAACTGGACATAACTCATGGGAGTTACCCCTTGGTGAAGCCAAAGGTTCCTTCTTCTCATATATCTTTACCTCACTCTAAAGATCCTTTATAGGCTGTTAGTGTCCATGCACAACTCATATATGAAACTCTTACTGAGACAGAAACATCCTGAAACAGAATTACCCTCCCCAGATAAGAATTACCCTCCCCAGATAAGATAATAAAAATTTCTGTGAAAAGCACTGGGCAACAATTGTAGCTTCCTGTTTGATGGCCTTGGTGACTACAAGCCTCTGAATTCTTCAGAATGCTGAGAAGAGCCTGGTTGCTTATAGGCCAAAATACATAATGAAAATCATACATTTAAAGGCAGAACCCTTCAAAATATTACCAGAAGGGGCACATAGACATGTACACAGCAAGTCTTCGCAGTCACAATGATGAGCAGTTCCACACTCAGATAGAAGTGTCCTATAGTTACAAAAATATCCAAAGTAGCCAATTTTAATAGGTAGTATTTCTTTATCTTACTTTACTGTAGATATGAAATATGTTTATATGATTTTTTTCTCTGTCCATTTCTAACCATTTCTAACCATTCTCTGAAGGGTCTGACTACAAATGAGTCTGAAATTTTATATACACCTAGACTACAACCATTTAAAGTAAACACCATAGATTTTGTATTGCCATACTTTTTTGACAAGTCAGCTTTAATTCACTATAATCAGCTTTAGTTCATCATATCAGGTTTCCAGGGGGTCAAAAGTTTTTATACAGCAAGCTGACTGTGTCTTTAAACACGTCTGTAAGATTCCAGAAATTGATGTAATGACATCTGATTGGCCAGTTTTCATGATCGTTAATTGGCAGTACACCTGTGCCAGTATTTACAAATGGTGTCTTTTAACTCTTGACAATATAGCAAAATCTTGGGACCACATAGACACTGCAACAATCAGAAAGGAAGGCTCATCAGGATCTGTCTGAACCCCAACGACAAAGCACACAATGGAAGAACTCAGGCATCAGGTACCGAAGTATCTACGTCCACCATCAAGAGTCTTACATTGTAGTGGCCTGAGGTGCAGTCACACAAGGCCCCAACATTAATCTCGCAGGTGACCAACAGGACAAACACCTAGCTTTTAGTGTTCTCTTGCCATATAAAATAAAAACTCTACTGCTGGGCAGTTACAATCAGCCCTATGGGTATGGAAAAACGATGAGGCATTTAATCTAAAGAACTATGAAGCAAGGAAGCATCATGTCGCAGAGGAATTTTTCTGGAAAATGGACTAGTAGTATTCCGGAAAAGCAACTAATCCAGAGCTATTAACTTGGAGTTCACTCAGACCTCAGGTGCTAGAAGTTCATGAGTGTAGGTTAGTTGCTATGGCAACGTGCTCAGTGAAACTGACCTGCTCTACACTGGAATTAATCATCAAAACACCGGCCCAATATACTGTATCGCTTCCTAGAACTTTTTCTACAGGATGGAATGAATACTGCAGGTCATATTAGCTATTATAATGGGTGTAAATTCTAAAGAGTGATTAGACCTTGCTTATACATTTCACATCTTTATGAATGTCCCACATATAACTAAAATCTAAAATAAATGTTTCTTGGCTATGATTTTTAAACTACCTCTTATAAAAATAAAGACAATACTCTCATTAACACAAGAAATTGAGTTTTTAAAATATATAAAGAAGACTCCAGGGAGTAACTGCAGTGTACTGTGATTAAAAAGTAGCAGTGCAACTGCAATGCAGGCCATTTTGAACAGGGATCCTTCATCACCTGCAAAGTGCTTCTGAAAGTCTAGCTTTCATTTTCTACTACACTTCTCTACATTTTCAAAGTACTACACTGCATTTGTTTTACTATCTCTACAATATTAAAAGGTATATGATTTTTTTACCACCTCTACTATAATAAAATAAATATCAGCCATTAGATATGCTGTACATCATGATTTACTAATACCTTGGTGAAGAAAGTCGCTGTTGCTAAAGGCTATGGAGTTATGCATGTTATGAATATTAAATGGAGCTCAAAGTGACTCTCAGAAAAAAAAAACACACCTAAAACTCTACCATTCCAGCAGAGCAATTCTGACTCCTTTCAAGGCAGAAGGAAGTTTAGCCATAAAATCATTGAAGGAGACAGTTTTAATCAAATTAATTGGGGCTAGGTTTCCCAAAAGCATCATAAAACAAAGGCCATCTTTAAGTGGGTGAGCAAGTATTATACTGAACGCTCTCTCGCTCATTTAAGCGGATCATAATAACAC